>NC_056739.1:1987966096-1988186346 GCF_019279795.1 Protopterus annectens
AGAAAAACTGGTTTCATCAGAGTCATACAAAGCACACCCAGCAAGCTGTTCCTAAATACTCACTCATTACGTAATTAAGTAATCAATCAATTAATTCTCACTTATAAAAGAAACCTTAATACAAGGTCAAAAAATCTTTTAAAAAAACCTCACAATGTATCGAACAGTACAAAACATGAATTACAAAATACATGTACATAGTTATGCTAATACAACATGGCAACCCATGTATACGTACAAACATCTAAACAGAAAAATATGTATATATATATAAAATAATGAAAAATTGAACAATATATGTATGCATGTGTATAAACTCCTATATGAAGGGTCCACACATAAATTTGATTTGAAAGTGTGTAAAACTACAATAACCTAAGATAATATACACTTAAATAATGTATATATATATAAAAATAAATTGAAATAAATAATGATGCAGAACGTTGAAAACTAATTAAACAAACTATTCCATCAATGTAAATGTAGTGCTCTGTAGTGTATTCCAATAAACTAACATTGTGTGTGATACAAATACCCTAAATATTGAAGGTCACACAACAATGTTAAATGATATTAAATAAAATTGGCCCTGTGTTTCAATAAGGGTTTCAAAGAAATACCCTCATTGATCCCTGGAAATCTGGTGGCATTCAATCTAATTTGCCACTCCATTTCACGAAGTGCTACAAAATTACTGACATCACCATACTGGTTTGTCCTAGTCCTATCAACAATAAAAAATAAAAACTTTTTGAATTCACAACACACCTTGGAGTGTACAGCCAGGGCATTGTGCTCATCCCCTCTTCTGATGGAACTACAATGCTCCCTGATCCTCTCCTTCAAGCTCCTCGTAGTCATGCCCACATAAAACGCCGGGCATGACATACAAGAAGCTATATAAACACAATTTTTCGTAGCACAATTACAACATCCAGGACAGGCAATAGTGCATCCAAAACCAGCCACCACTAAGTAGGGGCCTTCAGCTATATACCTACACCATTTGCAAAACCCACATTTACCCATAAAAGACCGCCTACAACCATCATTACTCCTTTCAAGTAGGCCTTTCAAATTGTGCCCTCTACTGTAAACAATAACAGGTGCATCACCCAGAATTGCTCTCGTATCTCTACTCAAAAAGTGATGCCATAAATCCCTCAAACTAGCACAAATTTCAGAAGAAACCTCATTGTATTTAACTACAAAAGTTGGACCTGTCACATCAATATTGTTGTCCTTAGTGTCCTTATTGAGGTTAACAGTTGAGGACATGGTACCCTTAATTCTCAAAATGGGTAAATATTTACTTTTCCTCTTTCTAAAAACCTCTTTTTTGGTCTTAATTAACAAAGCCAATGGGTAACCCCTCTCAAGGAATAAACCAATAAAGGCGAAAAAGGGTGAAAATCGCTTTTTTAAATGTTGTATCATCACTTATCAACCTTGATAGGCAGACCATTTGGCCCTTCACCAAACCTTTCCTTTGCTGCATGGGATGACAACTAGAGAAATGTAGCATGGAGTTGGCATTACTTGGCTTCCTGTAAATACTACTAATGAACACCGTGCTACTTTTGGAGATCTTGATATCCAAATAATGGGCACAATCATGACTCCAGTTGTATGTGAATTTGAGAAAACCAGAAGTGTTGTTTAAGTAATCAATAAATTCCTCAACACTCGAGTCGTCACCCTTCCATAGGATCAACAAGTCGTCAAGGAACCTATTGTATACTAATATGTTTTCAACAAATCTAGAGTCAAAGATGTTCTCTTTTTCCTATGCTAGTAGCACCAAGTTAGCAAAAACTGGAGCACACCGAGCCCCCATTGCTACACCAGTCTGCTGTTTATAAATTTCCCCTTCAAATGATAAGAAGTTGTTGTTTAGAACCAACTCCATCAACCCACAACAAATCTCCAGTTTATCTAAATCAAAACTCGAACTTGAAAAAAGACTGTCATAAAAAAGTTCTAAACCCTTAGAGTGTGGAATTACCGAAAACAAATTAATGACATCAATAGTCAAAAAACCAAAGTTACCAAGTTTAGAGAAATCAACCAAATTCAGTCTCTCCAAACAATGCCAAGAATCCTTGAGTATATGGCCTGCGTCAAAAAGTGCTTCCTTATAATAAAAATCAACAAAAGCGGCCAGTGGTTCAGTTTTGGACCCTTTAGCAGAGACAATGGGTCGAAACTGTAGTGTCGTTCCTTATGCACCTTAGGTATTCCAAACAATTTGGGCATATTGGGGAACTTAACTACAAGATAGTTAAACTCAACCACATTGATTACACCCTGATTAAAGGCATCCAATAAATACAAATCAATTTTCTGATATGCCAAATTTACTTCATGTATTGAAACCCTACTATAAGTGTTGTCATCACTTAGTATTTTCATAATCTGGCCAGTATAGTCAATATTGTGCATGATAACCATCCCCCCACCTTTATCCGGTCTCATGCATCTGTACTGCCCAGATGAAATGAATTCACCAAGTGTAGTTCTTTCATCATTAGTCAAATTGTCATTGTGCCTAGTTCCTCGTGCACAAATTCTCCTCAATTCGTATTCAACAATACTTTCAAAAATGTTAATTTCCTTGTTAGGAAGTGGTACAAAAGTACTTTTCCTCTTGAGTGCTGTGCCTCTCTGCCCTCTTTCTTGAGCGTTTGCACCTGGACAAACTGAATGAAAGTGTAATTTCAAATTTAGCTCCCTTATAAATAGTTTAAAACTTTTTAACAACTGTGTAATGTCAATGTTATAGCTTGGCACAAACTTGTCACCTTTACTAAATAACCTGAAATGAGATTCAGTAAGCAAAAGATCAGTATAATTGTAAATAATGAATCCCATTTCCTTGGTGATGGTGTGTTTCATCCCCCCGTCTGGGACCATACTCATGGTGTTAACTTGTTTAATGTTCCCACCTACATCCCTCACATCAATACTGGACATCTCTCGGTCCAAATTTATTGAAATATTGTTATCTGTGAGTTCAAAACTATTAGACCACATAGATGCCAAGAAAATACTGTTGTTTACAACATCTTCACTCTCAAAACAAAACATCTGATGTACCTTATCACTTGCCAAAACTAAATCCATGACATTGTCTTTACAACTGCATGATGGCAAAACTGCAACCTTAACTTTGTACTGGTCACAAACTCCCTTCACACAGTTGTCATACACAGCACCATTATAAACACAGTCAGGTGTAAATAAGGCATCATTGGAATTACTAATACATGAAAGTAACACAGTGGTGTGGTCATCATCAATGACCCCCACACACACACACACAACACACATCGTCCAAATTGCAGTCTTGAATACTGTCAGGAACAATCAAAACATCTAATTTTTTATACAATTCAAAGTCCACAGTAAAGTCCGAAGTTAGAGATTCTAATGATAATTCATCCCCCTCCTCCTGGGGCTCGATTGTTGGAACTTTCCATATTGCTGCCCCTTGTTCAGCAGCCTTTCTGACCTCCAAGGCAATACTGGTTCTTCTAAAAAAATGTCCTGGTCCTGACAGTCATCAATAAGATCTCCATTTGAAATATTAGAGTCAACCCTAGTGTAAGTCCTAGTTGAAAAACTAGTAGCGTTACGTCCTGGTGGGTACGCAGTCATGTTTTTATAGTCAACACCATCTCTAGCCAACTTTTTGTTTTTACTGTTAGTGTTCTTTTTGACAAACATTTCAACATTTTTGATAACTTTTTCAAAGTGATTTTGATGTTGAATGAACAATAAATCATTGGTAATACTTGAATCAAGCCTAGCAATCTCTTCACGCAATTGTTTAAGTTTAATTTCATTATTACGTAAAATCACATCGAGTAACTCCATACCTGTTCTTTGATACAGTTCAATTAACTCCTTATAGGCCTCAGAACCAGGATCAACCCCCGTGGGCAATTTCCAAATGCGTAGACCCTTCGGTATTTGTTTCAAGTCTTTAGATTTTGCCAAGAACAAACTGTCGAGTTGAACCGCTCTGTATTTAATACAAAGCTTCTCATATTTAAAGATTTGCTCCCTAAGTGAAAGAGCCGGTTGATATCCAGTGCCCCTCTGTTCACCCGTAAATGAGTCCAATTGTATGCTAAACTCAGGGGCTTCAAACCAGGAAGCGAGGTTACGTTGCTGAGTGGAATTGTTCGTAAGATGCAATGGAGTGGCCACAGCAGTATTTGAAGCACTAGTTCCTGCCCGATTCATCCCAACGACACCACTAAATGTAACAGAGGGATTCACCCGTTGCCCTGGTGTAATGTCATTCGGTGAATGCATGGTGTATAATTCAACCTCCGTCTCCGTAGGACTGTTAACTGGAGTGTCATCGTTACTGCTCCTCTCACCCTCGTAAACACGAACCAGTTTGCCCAAGACCGCTGTTAGCTCCTTGAGAATACCTTCCATAATCTGGTCTCACCATGCCAACGCTACGAAACACCAAGTCAACACACTAGATAAGTAGAACGAAACACCAACTCCAATACAGGAATCCACATAGAAAAAGTAATGAAACAGTCGACCACAGTGTAAACAGAGCTGACAGTAAGGCCCAGACCAGAGCAATGCAGGTATAAAATGAAGCATTTATTCCAATAGAGCACACTGGCTGAGCGCTTTCACCAGAAAAACTGGTATCATCAGAGTCATACAAAGCACACCCAGCAAGCTGTTCCTAAATACTCACTCATTACGTAATTAAGTAATCAATCAATTAATTCTCACTTATAAAAGAAACCTTAATACAAGGTCAAAAAATCTTTTAAAAAAACCTCACAATGTATTGAACAGTACAAAACATGAATTACAAAATACATGTACATAGTTATGCTAATACAACATGGCAACCCATGTATACGTACAAACATCTAAACAGTAAAATATGTATATATATAATAATGAAAAGATTTTTTGACCTTGTATTAAGGTTTCTTTTATAAGTGAGAATTAATTGATTGATTACTTAATTACGTAATGAGTGAGTATTTAGGAACAGCTTGCTGGGTGTGCTTTGTATGACTCTGTTGAAACCAGTTTTTCTGGTGAAAGCGCTCAGTCAGTGTGCTCTATTGGAAAAAATGCTTCATTTTATACCTGCATTGCTCTGGTCTGGGCCTTACTGTCAGCTCTGTTTACACTGTGGTCGACTGTTTCATTACTTTTTCTATGTGGATTCCTGTATTGGAGTTGGTGTTTCGTTCTACTTATCTAGTGTGTTGACTCAGTGTTTCGTAGCATTGGCGTGGTGAGACCGGATTATGGAAGGTATTCTCAAGGAGCTAACAGCGGTCTTGGGCAAACTGGTTCGTGTTTACGAGGGTGAGAGGAGCAGTAACGATGACACTCCAGTTAACAGTCCTACAGAGATGGAGGTTGAATTATACACCATGCATTCACCGAACGACATTACACCAGGGCAACGGGTGAATCCCTCTGTTACATTTAGTGGTGTCGTTGGGAGGAATCGGGCAGGAACTAGTGCTTCAAATACTGCTGTGGCCGCTCCATTGCATCTTACGAACAATTCCACTCAGCAACGTAACCTCGCTTCCTGGTTTGAAGCCCCTGAGTTTAGCATACAATTGGACTCATTTACGGGTGAACAGAGGGGCACTGGATATCAACCGGCTCTTTCACTTAGGGAGCAAATCTTTAAATATGAGAAGCTTTGTATTAAATACAGAGCGGTTCAACTCGACAGTTTGTTCTTGGCAAAATCTAAAGACTTGAAACAAATACCGAAGGGTCTACGCATTTGGAAATTGCCCACGGGGGTTGATCCTGGTTCTGAGGCCTATAAGGAGTTAATTGAACTGTATCAAAGAACAGGTATGGAGTTACTTGATGTGATTTTACGTAATAATGAAATTAAACTTAAACAATTGCGTGAAGAGATTGCTAGGCTTGATTCAAGTATTACCAATGATTTATTGTTCATTCAACATCAAAATCACTTTGAAAAAGTTATCAAAAATGTTGAAATGTTTGTCAAAAAGAACACTAACATTAAAAACAAAAAGTTGGCTAGAGATGGTGTTGACTATAAAAACATGACTGCGTACCCACCAGGACGTAACGCTACTAGTTTTTCAACTAGGACTTACACTAGGGTTGACTCTAATATTTCAAATGGAGATCTTATTGATGACTGTCAGGACCAGGACTTTTTTTAGAAGAACCAGTATTGCCTCGGAGGTCAGAAAGGCTGCTGAACAAGGGGCAGCAATATGGAAAGTTCCAACAATCGAGCCCCAGGAGGAGGGGGATGAATTATCATTAGAATCTCTAACTTTGGACTTTACTGTGGACTTTGAATTGTATAAAAATTTAGATGTTTTGATTGTTCCTGACAGTATTCAAGACTGCAATTTGGACGATGTGTGTTGTGTGGGGGGGTCAGTGATGATGACCACACCACTGTGTTACTTTCATGTATTAGTAATTCCAATGATGCCTTATTTACACCTGACTGTGTTTATAATGGTGCTGTGTATGACAACTGTGTGAAGGGAGTTTGTGACCAGTACAAAGTTAAGGGTGCAGTTTTGCCATCATGCAGTTGTAAAGACAATGTCATGGATTTAGTTTTGGCAAGTGATAAGGTACATCAGATGTTTTGTTTTGAGAGTGAAGATGTTGTAAACAACAGTATTTTCTTGGCATCTATGTGGTCTAATAGTTTTGAACTCACAGATAACAATATTTCAATAAATTTGGACCGAGAGATGTCCAGTATTGATGTGAGGGATGTAGGTGGGAACATTAAACAAGTTAACACCATGAGTATGGTCCCAGACGGGGGGATGAAACACACCATCACCAAGGAAATGGGATTCATTATTTACAATTATACTGATCTTTTGCTTACTGAATCTCATTTCAGGTTATTTAGTAAAGGTGACAAGTTTGTGCCAAGCTATAACATTGACATTACACAGTTGTTAAAAAGTTTTAAACTATTTATAAGGGAGCTAAATTTGAAATTACACTTTCATTCAGTTTGTCCAGGTGCAAACGCTCAAGAAAGAGGGCAGAGAGGCACAGCACTCAAGAGGAAAAGTACTTTTGTACCACTTCCTAACAAGGAAATTAACATTTTTGAAAGTATTGTTAAATACGAATTGAGGAGAATTTGTGCACGAGGAACTAGGCACAATGACAATTTGACTAATGATGAAAGAACTACACTTGGTGAATTCATTTCATCTGGGCAGTACAGATGCATGAGACCGGATAAAGGTGGGGGGATGGTTATCATGCACAATATTGATTATACTGGCCAGATTATGAAAATACTAAGTGATGACAACACTTATAGTAGGGTTTCAATACATGAAGTAAATTTGGCATATCAGAAAATTGATTTGTATTTATTGGATGCCTTTAATCAGGGTGTAATCAATGTGGTTGAGTTTAACTATCTTGTAGTTAAGTTCCCCAATATGCCCAAATTGTTTGGAATACCTAAGGTGCATAAGGGAACCGATTACCTACAGTTTCGACCCATTGTCTCTGCTAAAGGGTCCAAAACTGAACCACTGGCCGCTTTTGTTGATTTTTATTGTAAGGAAGCACTTTTTGACGCAGGCCATATACTCAAGGATTCTTGGCATTGTTTGGAGAGACTGAATTTGGTTGATTTCTCTAAACTTGGTAACTTTGGTTTTTTGACTATTGATGTCATTAATTTGTTTTCGGTAATTCCACACTCTAAGGGTTTAGAACTTTTTTATGACAGTCTTTTTTCAAGTTCGAGTTTTGATTTAGATAAACTGGAGATTTGTTGTGGGTTGATGGAGTTGGTTCTAAACAACAACTTCTTATCATTTGAAGGGGAAATTTATAAACAGCAGACTGGTGTAGCAATGGGGGCTCGGTGTGCTCCAGTTTTTGCTAACTTGGTGCTACTAGCATGGGAAAAAGAGAACATCTTTGACTCTAGATTTGTTGAAAACATATTAGTATACAATAGGTTCCTTGACGACTTGTTGATCCTATGGAAGGGTGACAACTCGAGTGTTGAGGAATTTATTGATTACTTAAACAACACTTCTGGTTTTCTCAAATTCACATACAACTGGAGTCATGATTGTGCCAATTATTTGGATATCAAGATCTCCAAAAGTAGCACGGGGTTCATTAGTAGTATTTACAGGAAGCCAAGTTATGCCAACTCCATGCTACATTTCTCTAGTTGTCATCCCATGCATCAAAGGAAAGGTTTGGTGAAGGGCCAAATGGTCCGCCTATCAAGGTTGATAAGTGATGATACAACATTTAAAAAAGAGATTTTCACCCTTATTGGTTTATTCCTTGAGAGGGGTTACCCATTGGCTTTGTTAATTAAGACCAAAAAAGAGGTTTTTAGAAAGAGGAAAAGTAAATATTTACCCATTTTGAGAATTAAGGGTACCGTGTCCTCAACTGTTAACTTCAATAAGGACACTAAGGACAACAATATTGATGTGACAGGTCCAACTTTTGTAGTTAAATACAATGAAGTTTCTTCTGAAATTTGTGCTAGTTTGAGGGATTTATGGCATCACTTTTTGAGTAGAGATACGAGAGCAATTCTGGGTGATGCACCTGTTATTGTTTACAGTAGAGGGCACAATTTGAAAGGCCTACTTGAAAGGAGTAATGATGGTTGTAGGCAGTCTTTTATGGGTAAATGTGGGTTTTGCAAATGGTGTAGGTATATAGCTGAAGGTCCCTACTTAGTGGTGGCTGGTTTTGGATGCACCATTGCCTGTCCCGGACGTTGTAATTGTGCTACGAAAAATTGTGTTTACATAGCTTCTTGTATGTCATGCCCGGCGTTTTATGTGGGCATGACTATGAGGAGCTTGAAGGAGAGGATCAGGGAGCATTGTAGTTCCATCAGGAGAGGGGATGAGCACAATGCCCTGGCTGTACACTCCAAGGTGTGTTGTGAATTCAAAAAGTTTTTATTTTTTATTGTTGATAGGACTAGGACAAACCAGTATGGTGATGTCAGTAATTTTGTAGCACTTCATGAAATGGAGTGGCAAATTAGATTGAATGCCACCAGATTTCCAGGGATCAATGAGGGTATTTCTTTCAAACCCTTATTGAAACACAGGGCCAATTTTATTTAATATCATTTAACATTGTTGTGTGACCTTCAATATTTTGGGTATTTGTATCACACACAATGTTAGTTTATTGGAATACACTACAGAGCACTACATTTACATTGATGGAATAGTTTGTTTAATTAGTTTTCAACGTTCTGCATCATTATTTATTTCAATTTATTTTTATATATCTATATATATACATTATTTAAGTGTATATCATCTTAGGTTATTGTAGTTTTACACACTTTCAAATCAAATTTATGTGTGGACCCTTCATATAGGAGTTTATACACGTGTATACATATATTGTTCAATTTTTCATTATTATATATATATATGGTTCTACCTGACTTCGTCGACAGCGCAGAAGACCGACAGCGGAATTCGGAGCTCCAGAAGATCGAAAACGAAGAAGACCGACGCGAATCGCGAGTGGCAGAACATCGACAATGCAGAAGACCGACACGACGGATGACAACACCAACGCCGAGGATGCCGACATGGGGAAAGGCTGTGTGAGTATGCGGTAGTGACGGACGTTAGGGTGCGAGGCAGGTAAGTGTGGAGATTGACGGTCTGTGGGGATAGGGGTGGGTTAAGTGAGTTAGGTTTATAGGGGTGGGTTAAGTGAGTTAGGGTTAGGGCGATAGGGGTGGGTTAAGTGAGTTAGGGTTAGGGCGATAGGGGTGGGTTAAGTGAGTTAGGTTAGGGTTTATAGGGGCGGTTAAGTGAGTTAGGGTTAGGAGCGGTAGGTAAGTGCGATAGTGACGGACCTTAGGGTTAGGGTAAGGTTTAGTGTGGGCTTGTAAGGATTTTGGTGTGCTTGTGTTGTGTGTGTGGTTTGTGGAATGGGGATGTGTTTTGTTTTAATTGTTATTGTGGTGTGTGCAGTGTATGGGGTTTCGTGTACCGTCAGGTTATTTCGCTGTCGGTTATGTGTGGTTTCGTGTTTATGGACTGTCGAATATGTGGTGTCGGTGATGTGGTTGTCGGTGTTGTGTGGTTTCGACTATGTCAGGTAGAACCATATATATATATATACATATTTTTCTGTTTAGATGTTTGTACATATACATAGGTTGCCATGTTGTATTAGCATAACTATGTATAAGTATTTTGTAATTCATGTTTTGTACTGTTCAATACATTGTGAGGTATTTTTTAAAAGATTTTTTGACCTTGTATTAAGGTTTCTTTTATAAGTGAGAATTAATTGATTGATTACTTAATTACGTAATGAGTGAGTATTTAGGAACAGCTTGTTGGGTGTGCTTTGTATGACTCTGATGAAACCAGTTTTTCTGGTGAAAGCGCTCAGTCAGTGTGCTCTATTGGAATAAATGCTTCATTTTATACCTGCATTGCTCTGGTCTGGGCCTTACTGTCAGCTCTGTTTACACTGTGGTCGACTGTTTCGTTACTTTTTCTATGTGGATTCCTGTATTGGAGTTGGTGTTTCGTTCTACATCATATAGGGTTGCAACTGCGAGTTTCAACTAATGAATAAATAAATAAATAATGCACAATAACATGGGCAAATGGACTGTGCTAAATCAGATATGTAGGATAGGATGAGAGGACATGTCTGTTCATGGGCTTTCAACCTTCTCATTTTTAGAAATGGTTTAACAGATAACTTGGCATTAAGCCCTGGGAACACATCTGATCTGAGCTTCATAATCCATATGTTCTCTCTACTTTCAGTATGTGTCCTTATGTCTCCTCCTCTAATATTAACATTCAATTTCTCTACAATCCTAAAGTTGAAAATGTGAGTCGGACCAAATTCAAGAATGTGCCTAGCTAGTGCATTACTTTTATGCATCATCCTGATGCTATACAGATGTTCACGTATACGATCTTTCAAGCATCTGTTTGTCTTCCCTATATAGAAGGATGTGCATGCTGAGCAAGTAGCAAGATAAACAACATTACTGGATGTACAATCTCCATTCACTTTAACAAAATATTTATGTTTGCTAACAGGATGTATAAATAGGGCATTGGAATCAATATGTGAACAAAAATTACAATTGCCACAACTAAAGGTACCACTAGATTGAATAGAAGTACCATGGTTCATGGAACGCTTCTCTCATAGCAGCCTTTTAAGATTCTTCTTATTCTTATATCCGAAGCGTGGAACATCACCTAACCTCTCTTTAACTTGTGGGTCATCCATTAAGACATTCCAGTGGGCCTTAACCACATCTTTAATATTCCAAACATCATTGGTATAAAAGATGGAAAAGGCCTCTTTATTAAAAGTAATTTGACTAGAACTAATTATAGTATCTGTTTGGTTTGTAACCATTCTTCTATCAGAGAAATATGGGGCTGCCACACCTGATCTCAAGTCATAAAGACCCTCAGTACCTTTGGAAATGTCATTAGTCTCATAGCCTCGCTGCAAAAGCCTTTGATTAAAATCTGCTAGGTCACATCCAAAGCCAATAAAACTCGGATTATATCTCGAGATCCTCATGGCCTGTCCCTTAATAATGTTGTTAAAAATATATTGTGGGTGCATACTGTGACGATGCAGAAATGTATTAATATGACAGGGCTTCCTAAAAACACCAGTATTAATTAATCCACTGGGTAATTTCTCCACGAAGACATCCAAGAATGATACTGATGATGTCTGAGTTGAAAGTCAACTTATTGATTTCTCTTCTACAGTTAGTCTTAAACAATAACATTTTCTATTTTGAAGGGAAATGTTTCCTACAAAAAGATGGCGTAGCTATGGGCACTTCTTGTGCCAATAGCTACGCCAACTTGTTCATGGCTGAATGGGAACATGAGTTTATGCACCAGTTACCCGTCTTTGTAGAACATGTTCTATTCTATAGACGTTTCGTGGATGACCTCTTCTTTTTATGGAGAGGCTCCACTACCGTGTTGTAGGAATTCATTGGACAAATTAATTCATCTACTAGCTACCTCAAGGCTGTGAGATCTCAACCACAAAGATATCATTCTTGGATGTCTTCGTGGAGAAATTACCCAGTGGATTAATTAATACTGGTGTTTTTAGGAAGCCCTGTCATATTAATACATTTCTGCATCGTCACAGCATGCACCCACAATATATTTTTAACAACATTATTAAGGGACAGGCCATGAGGATCTCGAGATATAATCCGAGTTTTATTGGCTTTGAACGTGACTTAGCAGATTTTAATCAAAGGCTTTTGCAGCGAGGCTATGAGACTAATGACATTTCCAAAGGTACTGAGGGTCTTTATGACTTGAGATCAGGTGTGGCAGCCCCATATTTCTCTGATAGAAGAATGGTTACTAACCAAACAGATACTATAATTAGTTCTAGTCAAATTACTTTTAATAAAGAGGCCTTTTCCATCTTTTATACCAATGATGTCTGGAATATTAAAGATGTGGTTAAGGCCCACTGGAATGTCTTAATGGATGACCCACAAGTTAAAGAGAGGTTAGGTGATGTTCCACACTTCAGATATAAGAATAAGAAGAATCTTAAAAGGCTGCTATGTGAGAAGCGTTCCATGAACCATGGTACTTCTATTCAATCTAGTGGTACCTTTAGTTGTGGCAATTGTAATTTTTGTTCACATATTGATTCCAATGCCCTATTTATACATCCTGTTAGCAAACATAAATATTTTGTTAAAGTGAATGGAGATTGTACATCCAGTAATGTTGTTTATCTTGCTACTTGCTCAGCATGCACATCCTTCTATATAGGGAAGACAAACAGATGCTTGAAAGATCGTGACGTGAACATCTGTATAGCATCAGGATGATGCATAAAAGTAATGCACTAGCTAGGCACATTCTTGAATTTGGTCCGACTCACATTTTCAACTTTAGGATTGTAGAGAAACTGAATGTTAATATTAGAGGAGGAGACAAAAGGACACATACTGAAAGTAGAGAGAACATATGGATTATGAAGCTCAGATCAGATGTGTTCCCAGGGCTTAATGCCAAGTTATCTGTTAAACCATTTCTAAAAATGAGAAGATTGAAAGCCCATTAACAGACATGTCCTCTCATCCTATCCTACATATCCGATTTAGCACAGTCCATTTGCCCATGTTATTGTGCATTATTTATTTATTTATTCATTAGTTGAAACTCGCAGTTGCAACCCTATATGATGTATTTGTGAGTGGCATGCTTTGTACTTTCATTACATGCTCACATTTTTTATAACTGCTGACATTGTTATGTGTTGATTGTCTTATATATTATTCTTCACAGATGTGTAGAAATGATATGTTTTGTTTTTAAGTTTATTATATGTTTTTAGACAGCATTTTTATTATGCTGATTTCAGCATTTTTTATCATGTTGATTCAAGTGTTTTTATCTGATATTAATTGAATTGCGTGGCTTTAATTGATGGAGTTCCCGCCTAGGAAGTTATTTAAACTAGCTAGAGTGGTATTGTGTATGAGTCTGAAGAAGCCACGTAGGTGAAAGCGCTTACTTGTTTTACAATAAACGATCCTGTCTGCACTTTAGTGGATCGTGATTTTATGATTTACTTCAGTTGCTGGATGTTATACGTGAATTTTGAATGCCTTTGGTGAACATTACCATTTGTGTATAGCTCCTGCTGTGTTCGCTTCCTCTCGACTGATTTTGCCTTTTTTATATATAAATATATATATATATATATATATATATATATATATATATATATATATATATATATATTTGCATATATAGATAAATATGTAACTACACATACACACACAGAGGTATGTCTAGATACATAATCAGAGGGTGCACACCATACTGAACAGCCAGCATCCCTACAGTTGCAACCTCATCCGATGTATGAGTCACCCATACCACAGATAATTTTTGCCTGACACATATACCCACAGAGAAGTCAAAGGATGCAACACAACACACAGGTTTGTATACATAGGAAAGGTTCAGTTGCGAACTATTACAGTTGTATATGCCATGTCATTTAGCTGATTATGCTTTGACATACATACAAACAGAGTAATGCAACACTCAAACAGATCATTTATTACAGTAATCCGAAACATCACATCTGTTGGTGTCCATGCCAAGGCCTTCAAGTAGTACAACATGAAAGACAGACTTGTCCACAGCATAACTAGCAGTCAACAGTATGTAATGCAGATGTATAGCCCAGAGGCCTCTAAATGCACTCTGCATGGATTCCCTAGGGGGAAAAGACCTGGGTTGACACTATGGGTGGTATCTGTCACATAACAATACATAACTGAAATCATCACAATCACACTGATGGCAGTAAGCAGTAGGCCAGCAATGTTCACAAGGTGAAATGTATGGTAATATACATCCATATACCTTAAGGCAGCTTACTACTGGTAGTCCTCATATCTTGTAACACCCTAGGATACTTATGGTGCATACCCCCCATACACTGCCTTACAGGGGCATAGCACACTGTTACATACACTGACCTCTAGACTGCAGAGGTGCACACATCATACCTGATAACAAGCCAGTCAGATAACAGACTGCTGGACATGTTGTGTATAGTAGGGACATTCTGTGTTTGTGTGTACAGTACTGTGGTCTGTGTACATAGGGCAGGGGTTTGCAGCCTTCACTATCAAAAGAGCCATTCATGACCCCTCACCCACCAAACTAAATCCATCAGGAGGCACAACAGCTATCTGACTCCTAAAATGAAGATAGCAGAGCATATAAGGTTTCATATATAGTTATACAAAATATAATATAACTAAGTGTATAAGAGCAATACCTAACATATGTCCATAATTGTGTTCCTGTGCTGGAATTGCTTGATCTGTGTGTGTGTGTGTGTGTGTGTGTGTGTGTGTGTGTGTGTGTGTGTGTGTGTGTGTGTGTGTGTGTGTGTGTGTGTGTGTGTGTGTGTGTGTGCATGTGTGTTGTGTTTTAGAGTGTCCATTAATCCTCAGAGGTACAAGGAGCCACTACAGCAGGATTGAAGAGACACATGTGGCTCCAGAACCACAGGTTGCAGACCCCTGAGTTAGGATGATTAACAACTGTATGTGTATTTCGCTTACGAACCATGGGCTCTGTACAGACTGTGGTAGATGCCATTGTTCTCTGTCCTGTTCTGTCTGATGTTACATGCTGCTCCAGTGTTAAGCTTGTGTATCATATGTGGCTGTGGCTGCGTTGACATTGGATGTGGGTATGCATTTTCTCACAGGTGTCTGCTATGCAGTGCTGTGACCTGTTTGTTGAGCCTGCTATAATCGCAGGTGCATGTGTATTCCCCTATAGAATATGTATTCCAGTGTTGTGGCAGTCTGCCTGTAGTTTGCCCTGTGCTTTGTGATATGCCTAGCAGCCTACTGTAAATACCCAGTGTGCTGTTATGTCCAGTTATTTGCAAAACATACTGCTGCCAGGCCAGCATAACTGTTATGTATTTCTGACAAAGCAGTGGTATGCTGTAGAGATGTATGTCATTATCTACTGGCTAGTATGTGGCCATGTGAACTCAGCACCAACAGGTATTATGTGTCTGGACAGACTGGCATATGTGCGTGCATACACTGTGTGGGCATATGTACCCCAGCATTGTCATGATATACCCATGTACATAGCTAGTAACATCCACATTGGGAGGCGTGGTCCACAATTCTTGCATGGATGGGACATGTGTACACTTTTGGACTGACCACAGAGTGTCAGGCTGTCCACATATAGTGGTCATATCCCTGCTGTAGGGATCCACAGGATCATTACTGTGCTAGCAGTGGGACTGTACTATGCTGCCTCAGGATGTCTGTCCGTAGGCAATGGTGCACATGTCTACAGCAGATGTGACCTCCCACACCCAACATGTCTGTTAAGACACCCCTATGACAGTAGCAACAGTCTACATATATACCCGCAATACATCCATGACATCCCCTTGCACTTCGGGGTTGGGACTATTGGTACTGAGGTAGGACTCCACTCCATGTTCTGGACATATGGTAAACATATATGTGTACACGTATATCCACATATCTATGTAGATATATACACATATACATATCCACATACATATATGATCATACAAATATCCACATACATATATGAAGATATATATGTACATATATATATATACATACATATAAACACTCACACATATACATATACACAGCAATGAATTCTGCCTGGGATGACATGATATACAAACCACGATGCTTTGCCAGATAAGGTCTGCACCTGTTGCCCCTGGGATTCAAGTTACTGGCTACAGCTCTTGGCACCCCCATAGTGCCTCATCTACGCAAGGTTCAAAGTACAAAACCACCACTGTAACAGATACAAGCATGCAAAACTGACGGTAATGTGACTCAATGCTAGAAGTCTAAACCTAAAAAGGCACTCTCTTGACACACATCTACAAATGGGGAACATTGGTATCTGTGCAGTAACTGGGACCTGGTTCAACACTCCAGGGAGCACACCTGTAATACCTGGCTACAACCCTTATCACACATTTTGGGCAACAAACGAAGACCACAACACTACAGGTGGAGGGGTGTCCATAGTCACCAAGGTTATTCACACCTCCAGCCTAGTTTCCAACACAATGCATCTGAGAATCTCCAGATGCAACTAACACTAGGTAAGACTGCAATCCAAATAGTAGCTTTCTACAGATCCCCCTCCATGACCCAAGATTCTCATTACACCATTATAAACATACTGGACAATCTTAAGATACAACCAAACACCATAATACTGGGTGATTCCAACTACTTTGACATTAACTGGGAAAACAACTCATGTACCAACACCCTTTACCAACAGCTCCTGGATTTCATACATTCCAACATCCCTGGATCAACTAATCCATTGTCCAACCAGGGTCTCCAATATCCTAGACCTGGTCATTACCAACATGGGAGTAAGATGCTCCACACCAGTGGTCAACCCCTCATAGGTCAGGTCTGACCATAAGGTAATCACTGTTGGCATCCACATCCCACCCACCAGTATGGAAACCTCCATAAAAATCCTCTCCAAAGCCAATGCCATGCTACTCAAGTCAGGAGTGACAAACCTCATGACACCCATGGAGATGGGAGCTGAAAGTGCAACTGGTGAATCCTA
Organism: Protopterus annectens; assembly: GCF_019279795.1. Taxonomy (NCBI): domain Eukaryota; kingdom Metazoa; phylum Chordata; order Ceratodontiformes; family Protopteridae; genus Protopterus; species Protopterus annectens. Next base: position 1,987,983,343 of record NC_056739.1, read on the forward strand.
CACTAAGGCACTGTATGGGCACATTCACTCGTGCATGAATTGCGCCATCCCAAATAGAACCGAGACACTGCCCTCCAAAAAAGGAAGCCAATCTTGTGCTTCACTGCCATGAACAAACTATACAACAGAAGGAAGAAACTGTTGCAGAAAAAAGGATAATCCCAAAATGCAAACTGCTCCCTTACCAGCCTCAGTAAGAAGCATATATCCCTCAAAATCCACCACAGCTTGTTACATAAATATAATTGCCATAGATTCCAAAGACAACCACAAGGCATTCTATAGTTATGTCCAGGATCTAAATGGCAATGCTCAGAACTGCTCTGAGCTACAACAGAATGGCATTAAATATACTGATTCCAAGGAGTTTGCCAATATCCGGGCAGATCAATTTAGTGCCACATTCACCCTCCTCTCACCCCCTAAAGGACCCAACTCAGTACCAAAAGATTGACAAATTGCAGTAATCATGGCCACACAGGTGGAAACCGCCATATCAACTGCTAGGAATATAGCATCCATGGGACCAGATGACATCCCGGGATGTGTACTACATGAACTACAAAATAAACCTGCATCTCACCCAAGTGCCATGTTTAATCATAGCCTCACCTCAGGCTTCGATCCCACTGAGTGGCACACAGCTACAATTATCGCACTCCACAAGGGGGAATCCATCTTAGATCCCGGGAACTACCATCCCATCAGTCTGACAAGCCTGATTTGCATGGGTATGGAATGCATTATCATGAAACTTATAAATAAAGACATTGGTAACCAGCAAACACTGGACCCCACCCAGGTTGGGCTCGTGAAGGGCCAATCTTGTCTCCTGAGCCTGATTGACTACTTTGATTCAGTCTCCAGAGCTGTGGAAGAGGGTAAGGTGGTCCACACAGCCTATCTGGACTTGGCCAAGGGCTTCAACAAAATCCCCCACTCTAGAGACATAGTTAAACATATGAAGCTGGCCATAAACACCTGCATCACTCGATGGGTTGCCAACTGACTTACTGATGGAACCCAGACTGTAAAAGTAGCCATGTCCAATCCCTGCTCCAGACAAGTGACAATTGGAGTACCTCAGGGTCGGTCCTGGGACAGCTCTTGTTTGGCATCTACTTCCCTGAAGTACAGGCCAACACTATGGAACTTTGGCTAACAAAGTTCACAGATGACTGCAAACTGGAAGCCATTATTGCATCCCCAAATGATGTGGATATTCTACAACATGGCTTTACAGAAATAGATGCTTGGTGCCAGAGCCATGGGCTCAAGGTTAATGCCAAATAATGTATAGTTATCCTCTTTGGAAATACCCTGTACCCATGAATTGCCACATAGGTGGTAGTACACTAAACACCAAAAGTGTGCTGACAGACAAAGGGACACAAGTGGACTGTGGTCTCACCTTCATTAACCACATTGCCACAACAGTAAGGAAATCCTTCTATGTGGCACACCTAATCACTGAGGGCTTTACATCCAGAAAAAAAGGGTAATTGTCCCACTGTACTCATACCTCATTACACCCAGTATAGAGTACAACACCCCATTTGTTATGTACCTCACAAGACAGCTGTGACAGCTGTGAAGGCAGTGGAAATACCTCACTATAAGAATCACAGGCCTAAAATAGATGGCCTATGCTGACTGTCTAGAAATTCTCCAGCTATACTCTGTAGCATATCGTCTACACAGAGGCTATCTCTGAGTAACATACAAGGCTATGTCAAACCCTGGGAAATGACATCTGTAATATGTGTAAATACTGCCATGTACAGTACATGTGTCTATATGCTGTCATTACAGTAGCAAGGGGATTTGAGTGTCATGTCTGGGACACACAAGTATATGAGACCTGCACAGCACTGTTATCCATGTGAATGTGTGACATGCAGGGGTAGCAACCTAGGGTACGTGCTGTCACACGGGCATGCAGTGTAACATGGCATTGCTACTGTCAACAGTGCTGTCCCAGGGAAGGGTAGAGTGCTAACATTACTACTGACAATGAGCACACCTGCGGGCATAGCTGCACTCTGAGGGCTCACTGTTGTGTTTCTGGTGTGCGGGCTGTGTCACCGTATATATCCCCTACTGGATAATAATCAGACATGTGAAATGTAACTGTAGAGTACCGTCTGTACAGCACATGTTAGTGAGGGCTTACAACATGTAGTAATGGCATACATATTGTTGTCAAACATCCATCTGTTGAGTAGAAGAAGCTGCAGGTACTCCACGACAAACGAAGCCAACCAGTCAACTTAAAAATAACACTGCTTTAATAAATAAGTAAGCGCTTTCACATCTATACAAGATGCTTCATCAGACTTCAAAAAGCAGAACAAACAACTAGTTTAAATCCATAGTAGGTTACCCATTGAGCCAATGATACATCAAGTACAATAATTCAATCTGTCACCATGGAAACAATTAACAAATTTAAATCATTAAAACACTTAAATACTTTCAAAAACTCATACAAAACATTGCTCCAAAAACTCAAATAAAAACACATAAAAAACACTTGGAAATATGCAAATACATTCTTATGCATGTTTACCATATAAAATAAAATAAAAATAATAATAAGAAAAAATTATTTATATATATATATATATATATATATATATATATATATATAAAAAATATATATATATATATATATATATATATATATATATATATATATATATATATATATATATGCTTATAGAATAATATATAGATATATACATAAAAAATGAAACCTTCAATGTGGTAACGGACGATCATCAAGGAAAGGTTTCAGACTGACCCTCTCATTGAGACCATGCCCTAAGTCAGCTTGCAGTCTCATAATCCACTTCCCTTCTTCCCTCTCTGTGAATCCAGTAACATTCCCTAACCTCATGGTGGTATGTATGAGCTCCAAGACCATAAACATAAAACTATGTGTAGTGCCATGAGTCAGCACGTGTCTCGCTAGGGCATTGTTCTCATTTTCCTTGTTGATGGCATACAGGTGCTCTCTTATCCTCTCCCTAAGGGTCCTATTGGTTTTCCCCATATAAAAACTGTCACATTTCTGACAGGTGGCTAGATATACTAAGTTCCTGGTCTTACAATCAGCATAGTGACTGAACCTGTATATTACATGAGAATCTGGATGTGTGAAGATATCACTGCTGTTAATGAATGAGCATTGATTACAACTAAGGCAGGGAAAGGTACCCTTCCTGGCCGATAAGGGTCTGTTAGTGATATTCCTTTCATAACAAAGCATATTCCTGATAGATCTAGTATTTTTGTAACTGAAAGATGGAACAGAACCTACTAGATTCTTCAATCTGTCATCCAATTGTAATATCCCCCAGTTTTTTCTAGCAACATCGGTTATACTTTTATTTTTGTTGGTATAAGTAATAACCATTCTATTGTTATTCTTCTTAATAGGTTTCTCACATGTACCTAATCCTGCCATGCCCTTTCTAATGTATGGTAGTGCCATGCCTTCACGCTCTATATTCTGTAAGGTGGATAGATCCATGTCATGATAACCTCTAGCTGTGAAATCTTCACGTAAATGTGTTAGCATGATCGCAAAATCAGAATCTTTGCTGACTAAACGTGAACAACGTGTAGCTTGATTCTTAATAATATTTCTATGTATGTGTGGTGGATGCATACTATCTCGATGTAAATATGCATTCCGTCTGCAAGGTTTCCTATATATATTTGTGTCTAGTCCACCATTATTCTTAGTGAGAGTGACATCCAGAAAATTTATATGCTCAACTGAAGATTCACCTGTTAATTTCAAAAATGTGGTTGTGTTGTTCATATAACCAATGAACTCGTTCAGAGTTGAGAAATCACCACTCCAAACAAAAAAGAGGTCATCTACGAACCGCTTATAGTATTTGATAAAACTGGAATAAAACTTATGTTGCAATATGTACATTGATTCCCAATATGCCAACACTAAATTGGCATAGGAATTTGCGCATGGTGTACCCATCGCCACTCCCATGGTTTGTAAATAATACTTGTTGTCAAACAGAAACACATTGTTCTCAAGGACCACTTCCATTAGCATGGTGATTCTCATCACCTTGCTGGTGGTCATACCTTCATTCAACAAGAACAATCTCAAAAACTCAACACCTATATCATTCGGTATGCTCGTAAATAGAGATTGAAAATCTAAAGTTACCAAGATGTCAGTATCAGAAAACATGTTTGTATCTGTACTACATTCCGCTAAGGACTCAAGAAAGTGCTTGGTGTCCTTCAGAATAGATGGAGTAGAATTAACAAAGGGTCTCAATTGTTTCTCGATGTAGATGGATATACTCTCTGTTAGCCACCCTTTTCCCGACACTATGGGTCGTAAAGGGGGGTTCACCAGAGTTTTGTGTACTTTCAGGAGACCTCTTATCACTGGTACTAAAGGTTTCTCTATCAAACAATACTTATATAAATCATTATCTATGACATTGCACAACAGCATGTCATATAACTCAGCATGCACATCCCTAATTATCTTATTCAATTCAAATAAATGTGTAACTCTGTATGTATCAACATCTGATAACATATCTAACATCTGATTTTTGTAAGACAAACTGTCAAGTAACACTATCATTCCCCCTTTGTCCGCTGGGTGGATCACAATAGACTCATTACCTTGCAAAGACTTTAACGCTGATGTTTCCTTAAGAGTTAAATTATGGAACTCAGGCTTAAAATCTTGTTGTCTGTATAAAGCAAAAAAATCATTCATACAAGCTTTTTCAAAGGTATCAATGACTGGGTGTAATTCAGGTGTGAATGTGGATGGTTTCCTATAGCCAAAAGTTAAAGCTGTTCGAGCAGTACTATCATTCCTAAAATGTAAATCTAACGCTAACCCTCTCGTGAAACTCTTGAGCTCCACAATTAAGTTACTGATGTCCATACCTTGCGAGGGTACAAACGACAAACCTTTTTTAACACACTGTTTTCAGCTTCAGATAACATATGACAGGACAGGTTAATTACCAGTTCATTAGATCTGTCCTGTGTGGTTTCTTGTAACTCTCTGGTAGCTCGTTCGATTGTTTGCGTTTCTTCCCTTGATATTGGGGATGCCAAGCCTTCTGTTTCAGTCCTTGAAATGATAAAGGGAAGGATAGACTGGTACCAGCTTCTGTATCCGATGAAATGCTGGAAACAGGATTTGTTACTGTCTTTCTCTTTACTGCCGGGCCAAAGCCACGCATATCAACTGTGGATGTATTACTGGTCGCTGTGATAACATTATCTGTATCTTGCATCATTGTATTTGCTGACGCTGTGTCTCCTAAAACTCGCCCCGTTCCATCCTGCATCACTGGAAATACATCAGGAGCTGCTGGTGTAGTAGGAGGTAATTCAGTGTGACGCTCAGGTCTATGTTGCTCTACAGGTATAGTAGTGCCTGTATTTCTCAGTCGGGTGGACTCCCTGGGCCAAGAAAAGACGTTCCCTCACGAGAAATCTGTACAGTCTCGCTCTAGTTTCTTCTTTTTTTGTATCAACAGTTTATTATCTACTGCAAGGAGAGTAGTTGATAGTTCGTCATAAAATTCAGTTAGCTGATTAGGTGTAAGAGATTAATTTAACTGTTTTTCGATAGACGAAACCTGTTTACATAATTCTTCTTCAATAGAAGCATATTGTTTCACTAATAGCTTCATATAGTTGTTACTAGTCTCTATATTGAGCTTCTGCCAATCAATTAATAGTTCTGGATATGTTGACCCAAATGTAGGCATTTTTAAAATCCGGAGGCCTCTTGGAATGATTTTAAGAGACAAGCAAGCCTCCATATGTCGTTTCTGCCACTGTATATTTTTGATTTTCACCATAACATCCTCAAACATGCGCATCAACTGTAACATATTCATGTCTAGTTTATGTCCTTCATGCATCACTGCCGTACTGGCTAACTGAGTGTAAGTGAATCTTAATAAAGGATTATTACTAGTCAATATAAGTGGCATAAATGAGGTATTACTGGATCCATTGTTCTCACCATTATTTATGGTTTCTTGCCTGGTCCCTTCTGTCATGTCCCTTCGAGGATTCAAAAATAGAGCAATATGTGGAAACAAAAAAGCCTCTGGGAGTAAGGTACCTGCTGAAAGCCAAAATGAGAGTGAGTAGAAGAAGCTGCAGGTACTCCACGACAAATGAAGCCAAGCAGTCAACTTAAAAATAACACTGCTTTAATAAATAAGTAAGCGCTTTCACATCTATACAAGATGCTTCATCAGACTTCAAAAAGCAGAACAAACAACTAGTTTAAATCCATAGTAGGTTACCCATTGAGCCAATGATACATCAAGTACAATAATTCAATCTGTCACCATGGAAACAATTAACAAATTTAAATCATTAAAACACTTCAATACTTTCAAAAACTCATACAAAACATTGCTCCAAAACTCAAATAAAAACACATAAAAAACACTTGGAAATATGCAAATACATTCTTATGCATGTTTACCATATCAAATAAAATAAAAATAATAATAAGAAAAAATTCTTTATGTATATATATATATATATATATATATATATATATATATATATATATATATAAAAAAAAAATATATATATATATATATATATATATATATATATATATATATATATATGCTTATAGAATAATATATAGATATATACTGATTGTCCGTTACCACATTGAAGGTTTCATTTTTTATGTATATATCTATATATTATTCTATAAGCATATATATATATATATATATATATATATATATATATATATTTTTATATATATATATATATATATATATATATATATATATATATATATATAAAGAATTTTTTCTTATTATTTTTATTTTATTTCATATGGTAAACATGCATAAGAATGTATTTGCATATTTCCAAGTGTTTTTTATGTGTTTTTATTTGAGTTTTTGGAGCAATGTTTTGTATGAGTTTTTGAAAGTATTTAAGTGTTTTAATGATTTAAATTTGTTAATTGTTTCCATGGTGACAGATTGAATTATTGTACTTGATGTATCATTGGCTCAATGGGTAACCTACTATGGATTTAAACTAGTTGTTTGTTCTGCTTTTTGAAGTCTGATGAAGCATCTTGTATAGATGTGAAAGCGCTTACTTATTTATTAAAGCAGTGTTATTTTTAAGTTGACTGGTTGGCTTCGTTTGTCGTGGAGTACCTGCAGCTTCTTCTACTCATTCTCGATTTTTGGCTTACAGCAGGTACCTTACCCCTAGAGGCTTTTTTGTTTCTACATATTGTTTCACTTTTGAATCCTCGAAGGGACATGACAGAAGGGACCAGGCAAGAAACCATAAATAATGGTGAGAACAATGGATCCAGTAATACCTCATTTATGCCACTTATATTGACTAGTAATAATCCTTTATTAAGATTCACTTACACTCAGTTAGCCAGTACGGCAGTGATGCATGAAGGACATAAACTAGACATGAATATGTTGCAATTGATGCGCAAGTTTGAGGATGTTATGGTGAAAATCAAAAATATACAGTGGCAGAAACGACATATGGAGGCTTGCTTGTCTCTCAAAATTATTCCAAGAGGCCTCCGGATCTTAAAAATGCCTACGTTTGGGTCGACATATCCAGAACTGTTAATTGATTGGCAGAAGCTCAATATAGAGACTAGTAACAACTACATGAAGCTATTAGTGAAACAGTATGCTTCTATTGAAGAAGAATTATGTAAACAGGTTTCGTCTATCGAAAAACAGTTAAATTCATCTCTTACACCTAATCAGCTAACTGAATTTTATGACGAACTATCGACTACTCTCCTTGCAGTAGATAATAAATTGTTGACACAAAAAAAGAAGAAACTAGAGCGAGACTGTACAGATTTCTCGCGAGGGAACGTCTTTTCTTGGCCCAGGGAGTCCACCCGACCGAGAAATACAGGAACCACTATACCTGTAGAGCAACATAGACCTGAGCATTACACCGAATTACCTCCTACCACACCAGCAGCTCCTAATGTATTTCCAGTGATGCAGGATGGAACGGGGCGAGCTTTAGGAGATACAGCGTCAGCAAATATGATGATGCGAGATACAGATAATGTTATCACAGTGTCCAGCAACACATCTACAGTTGATATGCGTGGCTTTGGTCCGGCAGTAAAGAGAAAGACAGCAATAAATCCTGATTCAAGCATTTCATCAGATATAGAAGCTGGTACCAGTCTATCCTTCCCTTTATCGTTTCAAGGACTGAAACAGAAGGCTTGGCATCCCCAATATCAAGGGAAGAAACGCAAACAATCGAACGAGCTACCAGAGAGTTACAAGAAACCACACAGGAGAGATCTAATGAACTGGTAATTAAACTTTCCTGTCATATGTTATCTGAAGCTGAAAACAGTGTGTTAAAAAAAGGTTTGTCGTTTGTACCCTCGCAAGGTATGGACATCAGTAACTTAATTGTGGAGCTCAAGAGTTTCACAAGAGGGTTAGCGTTAGATTTACATTTTAGGAATGATAGTACTGCTCGAACAGCTTTAACTTTTGGCTATAGGAAACCATCCACATTCACACCTGAATTACACCCAGTCATTGATACCTTTGAAAAAGCTTGTATGAATGATTTTTTTTGCTTTATACAGACAACAAGATTTTAAGCCTGAGTTCCATAATTTAACTCTTAAGGAAACATCAGCATTAAAGTCTTTGCAAGGTAATGAGTCTATTGTGATCCGCCCAGCGGACAAAGGGGGAGCGATAGTGTTACTTGACAGTTTGTCTTACAAAAATCAGATGTTAGATATGTTATCAGATGTTGATACATACAGAGTTACACATTTATTTGAATTGAATAAGATAATTAGGGATGTGCATGCTGAGTTATATGACATGCTGTTGTGCAATGTCATAGATAATGATTTATATAAGTATTGTTTGATAGAGAAACCTTTAGCACCGGTGATAAGAGGTCTCCCGAAAGTGCACAAAACTCTGGTGAACCCCCCTTTACGACCCATAGTGTCGGGGAAAGGGTGGCTAACAGAGAGTATATCCATCTACATCGAGAAACAATTGAGACCCTTTGTTAATTCTACTCCATCTATTCTGAAGGACACCAAGCACTTTCTTGAGTCCTTAGCGGAATGTAGTACAGATACAAACATGTTTTCTGATACTGACATCTTGGTAACTTTAGATTTTCAATCTCTATTTACGAGCATACCGAATGATATAGGTGTTGAGTTTTTGAGATTGTTCTTGTTGAATGAAGGTATGACCACCAGCAACGTGATGAGAATCACCATGCTAATGGAAGTGGTCCTTGAGAACAATGTGTTTCTGTTTGACAACAAGTATTATTTACAAACCATGGGAGTGGCGATGGGTACACCGTGCGCAAATTCCTATGCCAATTTAGTGTTGGCATATTGGGAATCAATGTACATATTGCAACATGAGTTTTATTCCAGTTTTATCAAATACTATAAGCGGTTCGTAGATGACCTCTTTTTTGTTTGGAGTGGTGATTTGTCAACTCTGAACGAGTTCATTGGTTATATGAACAACACAACCACATTTTTGAAATTAACAGGTGAATCTTCAGTTGAGCATATAAATTTTCTGGATGTCACTCTCACTAAGAATAATGGTGGACTAGACACAAATATATATAGGAAACCTTGCAGATGGAATGCATATTTACATCGAGATAGTATGCATCCACCACACATACATAGAAATATTATTAAGAATCAAGCTACACGCTGTTCACGTTTAGTCAGCAAAGATTCTGATTTTGCGATCATGCTAACACATTTACGTGAAGATTTCACAGCTAGAGGTTATCATGACATGGATCTATCCACCTTACAGCATATAGAGCGTGAAGGCATGGCACTACCATACATTAGAAAGGGCATGGCAGGATTAGGTACATGTGAGAAACCTATTAAGAAGAATAACAAAAGAATGGTTATTACTTATACCAACAAAAATAAAAGTATAACCGATGTTGTTAGAAAAAACTGGGGGATATTACAATTGGATGACAGATTGAAGAATCTAGTAGGTTCTGTTCCATCTTTCAGTTACAAAAATACTAGATCTATCAGGAATATGCTTTGTTATGAAAGGAATATCACTAACAGACCCTTATCGGCCAGGAAGGGTACCTTTCCCTGCCTTAGTTGTAATCAATGCTCATTCATTAACAGCAGTGATATCTTCACACATCCAGATTCTCATGTAATATACAGGTTCAGTCACTATGCTGATTGTAAGACCAGGAACTTAGTATATCTAGCCACCTGTCAGAAATGTGACAGTTTTTATGTGGGGAAAACCAATAGGACCCTTAGGGAGAGGATAAGAGAGCACCTGTATGCCATCAACAAGGAAAATGAGAACAATGCCCTAGCGAGACACGTGCTGACTCATGGCACTACACATAGTTTCATGTTTATGGTCTTGGAGCTCATACACACCACCATGAGGTTAGGGAATGTTACTGGATTCACGGAGAGGGAAGAAGGGAAGTGGATTATGAGACTGCAAGCTGACTTAGGGCATGGTCTCAATGATAGGGTCAGTCTGAAACCTTTCCTTGCTGATCGTCCGTTACCACATTGAAGGTTTCATTTTTTATGTATATATCTATATATTATTCTATAAGCATATATATATATATATATATATATATATATATATATATATATATATATATATATATATATATATATATATAAAGAATTTTTTCTTATTATTTTTATTTTATTTCATATGGTAAACATGCATAAGAATGTATTTGCATATTTCCAAGTGTTTTTTATGTGTTTTTATTTGAGTTTTGGAGCAATGTTTTGTATGAGTTTTTGAAAGTATTTAAGTGTTTTAATGATTTAAATTTGTTAATTGTTTCCATGGTGACAGATTGAATTATTGTACTTGATGTATCATTGGCTCAATGGGTAACCTACTATGGATTTAAACTAGTTGTTTGTTCTGCTTTTTGAAGTCTGATGAAGCATCTTGTATAGATGTGAAAGCGCTTACTTATTTATTAAAGCAGTGTTATTTTTACGTTGACTGGTTGGCTTCGTTTGTCATGGAGTACCTGCAGCTTCTTCTACTCATTCTCGATTTTTGGCTTTCAGCAGGTACCTTACCCCTAGAAGCTTTTTTGTTTCTACATATTGTTTAAACATCCATCTGTTGACACATTCATCCTACTGCATAGCTACTCACCAAACTGATGCCTGTCAGTCCCTCTACAGATGTGCAGATGGCAGGTATCCAGCATGGATACATACAGACAACCTATGCTTGATTGACACTGACATGTGTTGCCAGCTGTGTACTACTTTTCACATATAGGAGGCAACACCCTGTATGAGCCACATGCCATGGGTACCTACACTACACTACCACAGTCAACTGAACATGCTTGGGTACAGGTCTCCATCACAGACACTAACCATGTGTTGTAATACATGTTGCATACATGTCAACTGGATCACCTCAGTGGCCATGTGCAGAAGGCACCCAGAGGATTGGCTGATGCATGTCACTCTCACCCTGCCAGTCACTAACGTGGTGTCTGTCAATAGATTGCCTGCTGGCACATGGCAGGTGGCATGATACCAGTGTACACACACCCCCTACACATCCAATCCCTCCATAGACAATAGCCAGGTACACAGTTATGACCACCTGCAGCAATGCACCACAGTAATGACACGTGTAAATGTGCATTACTGAGGATAACATTGTTTGTGTGTTAGTACACCTGTAGTTGGGAATTCCATGACAGCCTTCACAACCACCTCCACTCCCATTGCCATAGTCAGATATGGCCACTGCTGTATTGGACATGACATGTACCCTGTTACACTCCTCTCCCTAACAGCTACATGTGCCTTGCAGTACCAGCACAACAGTGCTGTAGAAATGGGTCGATAGGCATGGGAAACCCATTGAGGTCTGCCAAGTGTGTGTATGTGTGCATGATTGCATATCTGTAGGGTACCCCATTCTGAGGCCACATATTCCTATTACACTACACATTGCCATACAGTAGTACAGATAGTGTTGTCACTGCCCAGAGGTGAGGCATTGCAATGCAACACCCTACTATGCCCGTGGCATGTGCATTACATGCATATCCCTGTGGTACCACTGTTGTGATATACAATGGGTTGTATTGCCATCGTGGGCAATGTGTGATAGTGGGTATGTCAGAGTATTATAATGGGTTCCAGTGTGTACAATATCCATCGGGGGATGTGGGTGCTGTGTACACTGTCATTACACCATGGTACACCCATTATATGTCCCACATACCACTTTCTGGTGACTACTGTCACCATCAACCATACAGGTAACTGATAACAGGATACAGTCCAGTTACGCATGTGCTGTGTGCAGCCTACCTGTAACACATTGGACACATGGACTAGTTAGTTAGCAACAATAAGCCCAGGTCTCTAAGATGTGTGTCTGCCTGTTATATGTCTGTCAATGTGTATATGATGATATGACACACTATGTATTCTCCATATACAAACATTAAATCCCCCATTACCATATTGTACATGTCTGTGGATATTCTGCATGTAACATGTAACCTGGTACACACCTCACCCAAAACGAGGTGTGGTGTGTGCAATGAAAGCCACACAGTTCAATAGCACTACATACCTAGGTAGGGGTCTAGTCACAGTGTTGCCAAGTAAGGATGTGTGTGTATGTGGATTGGTTGACATAAGGGTGCAGATTATACATATCCCAGCAGGTCACCTGTCAATGTGGCACAGGCAATAACTGTTATACAAACCTGTGACATGTGTGCAACTGTACACTGGATATGTCACGGCCATGGTGTCACCACAGTGCCATAACCCTTGTGGAATATGACTGCAGACCATCCTCCTGCTGGCACATGTACACCTACACACAAATGGATAACATTATGGAGATCACAATCAATCAGTGTTACTAACAGCTGAAATGCATCATAGCTGCATAGCTACACTACCTGACATGTATGCATTACACATTACCCCTGACAACATCTTACACTGCAGTACATTGCAGCACTCTATTACAGTCACCATGTGCATCAGAACCATATTAGCCTGTCCCTGCATCGATATTATGGATGACAGGGATGTGGCACAGGTATCATCATATGCACAGGGTGTGTTGCTGGTTTGCCAGAGGCCAAGGGTGGTCCATACATTTGTCACCATGTGTGTGGGTGAGGGGTTTAGTTCTTTGATTGGGGCATGGTGATGTGGTGTGTGTCAGTATGAGGCTGCCCTAGGTGTGGTTGCATAGTGTGTGGGTATGTATGCACACAGTTCTGCCATGTGGCTGCCCTATACAGGTATTGTTGGACAACTGCAGACCATATCTGGCAGGGTGTGCAGTTCACCATCTCCAGCCATGGACACACTGACTGTGCCTGCCAGGGGTTCCATTGGCATGTGCAGGTACAGACCTTGAGGTACTACTCTCCCCTGATGATAACAGATGTCTGCTGGAACCATGTCCTGCCTGGGACTGGCCAGTACAATGTGCACGAGACATGCTGTGGTGTGTTGTGGACAGCACCCCCAGTGGTGTGCTGATGCTGGTCCTGCCACTACAGGAGTGGCTTGGCATCCTAGCACATCCATGTTGACCACCAACTGCTAGTGTTTCTGGCCTACCTACATGCGGCCGTCGCACCACTCCCACCACGTGTTCAAGCATGGACATACCACAGTTGAGGAGACCCACCATCTCACCCCACCATCTATCCATGACCTTGTTCTGTTCACGAAGGGCAGCAGCAAGTTCACGGATATTGTCACTTACAGATGAGAAAGCAGCCCTCTGCAGCCTCAGGCCCTATCTGGTGTACATTTCCATACATGCTTGTGCCTCCATGACAGCCTGAAATATGCTCCTGGTGGTACCAGTTGTGGCACCTCTGCCAGGGGCATGATGACCAGCGGCCCATCCACGAGCACCATGGTACATCTGCCAATATGGTGCCCTGCCGGGCATCCGGCTATGCTGACTGTGACCCGACACAGTTGGCATGGACACCACACTTTCCTGGTCACCGGCACCAACCACAAACTGTCCCTCTGCTATGGCCACTTGTGAAGGGGTTTGTAGGGGAACTGTAACTGTGTTCAGGCTTGGGGTGGCTAGGAGGGTGATGACAAATGATGGCGCAGTGTTGGCCTCTGACAACCCCACCTGTGCCTCAACAGTGGCATCATGATCATCAGTCACTGTACGGACACCACCCTCAGATTGCATGCAGAAAGGACCCTGACCTACCTCGCCACCTGTGGGGGAAACAAACACACTCTTTAAGACCTGTACAGCATTGCATAACAGTACCCTCCCAATGCATGTTCCATGCTACAGACCTTGTTATGCTATCAGCTGTCCTGTGTTCACATATCAGACAGGTTGTCCTGGTGTCTGATATGTCACTCCATGTACATGTACAGCACAATTCCAAGGAGAAGTTCTGCCATGGGATCAAGCCCACAATCAGCTGTGCATACATGGACACCCACACAAACAGACACACATGTATACACATCTGAAATGCATGACGACACTCCGTTCCACCAGAATGCACTTACAGACACAATCAACACTCCCCCACACACACACACACACACACACACGCACACCTACATGTGAGGTTGCACAACTTTTGTACACACAGTCCTTCCATTACCCTTCTGTCAGCATGCATTACATATGGTACTCAACAGCATGCGGTGCAACTATAGTGACTTCTTGCTAGTGCCAGTATACATGTGTGTGATGCATGGGCTGTGTTGGTAGGAGATTGCCCTTCCCCTTGATAACACGGCACCCATGTACAAAGTGTTACTGTGGACCTGTTCTGCACCCTGCCTTGTACTGTGCACCATACCTTACAGGTGTACAAACCATTGCTGCATGTGTAGTACTGTCTCAGTTATGTCAGCTCCAATGTTCACAGCCCCTATGTGTTAGAGCAACTCATACCTGGGATGATATGTGAACAGATGTCATTTCTGAATGCCTGATGTCTGCATTACAGATCACAACATCAGCTGTGCATGTATGACCAATACAACACGATTACACTGACAATGACCAGACCTTACCATGGCTATGGGGGGGTGCCCTACACATGTCCCAGAAGTCTGCATGGTTGCAAGGTCTACTCATTTGTGCATCCCTTGCAGTGCACACACTGCTGTCACTATTGCTGTGGAGTCAGGGTTATGTCTGCCACAGTTACTTAACCTGATTGTGTGCAGATACAGCCATTCTTAGCATACTTAGGATCCCTGCTGCAGTGCACTGCTGTGTCATGATAATACACCCTCCACAGCTCCAGCCTTTTTGTAGATACTTGACAACTATGGCCCACACGTGTCAGTTTGCAATGTCCTATGAATGGGACACTATGTGCAACAGCCTACTACCAGCTAATTATGTGGGTCACAGTACTATGTTATGACATAGTGTTGATCTGTAATGGTTGCTATTGTAATACAGGTATATTTACAGTTGTAGTACCATATGAGGATGGTGTTTCACACATGTCCTTACTGTAGGCTGTGTGTCCTGCCATACTTATCATCCCTGTGGACACATTTCACAATGACAGGATGTTAGTTATCTTGCATGTGTCTGATGTACCCTTCCAATACCCCATCATGGTCTGTACTGTGATACAGTGCATTACACAGCAACAAAATGTGAACATGTACAGCATGCAGTATGGGTAGGTGTGTTAGATGTGTGCATGGAATATCCCATAGCTATTACATGCCCAGTGTATTATCAAGCATGAACATGAACCATACTCACTGGCTACAGGCTGCTGCCTTGGTGGTATCCTGGAGGGACCTACATAAGAGTGTGAGAGAGTTGATGTCAGTGGCCACAGCTGTGGCATTCATAAAATGTAAGTGCAGCATTACGGCACATCAACAGTAGAAATCCACAATACTACAGCTTATGCACAACTGTTTATTACTACTACACAGCAACAGACTATGTATATGACATCTCAGATATGCATGATGTACCTGTGCAGATGCGGATGCATACACAACAGTGGTCTACTGATGTGCCCTGGAGCCTTACCTGCACACTCATCAGCCGGTGTGTCGGTGGCACCCACCTCCACAATGCTCCCTGCTAGTTGTTGGTTCTGCAGGCAGGCAGGTGCCACAAGGCTGCTGAGAAGCTCCTCCACACAGATGAGGGGTGAATGGACGGCATGCCACCCCCTGTTGTAAGGTGGTCTCCCCATATGGCAGCTGCACGCCGATGTACATGGCAAAGCAGTCAGAGCAATGATGCCGGACCTGCTCATAGCTGCGGTTCTGCAGGCCGATATCATTGACCCTGTGGACTAGATCGTTCCACAGGGTGGTTCTCTCCTGCTGATCATGGGCTGTCTGGCCAAAAAGCAGTTGGTTGTGCTGTATGATGTCTTCAACAATTACTTCAGTTTCTGCAACACTGAATGGTGGCAGTCTGGTGTGAGCCATCTTCCCTGGAAGACATAAAGATGGAAACAGGTCTGAGCAACTCATACAGCAGGGTTACCATAGTTCTTAATACACATCTCTATCTCCCCCCACCATATCAGCTACAAAAAACCATTCACACAATGCAATTGGCATGTCGACAGCTTACCTACCATTGGGACATATGTTGTATTGTACCACGCTTTGTGTTATGTGTTTGTAGCCATGTTCCCTGTGGGATCACTATCTTTGCTGGCCTGCATGCCATTGTCAGTTCCACTATATATATATATATATATATATATATATATATATATATATATATATATATATATATAAATGTGTAGATATATCTTGTGGGTTGTTTATATACCTATATCTATATGAGTGTCTGTATATCTGTAGACATACACATCTAATTATATATTACACAGATATTTATATATATGTGGGGTGCATACAGACATCTGGTCCACATTCTGTAACTCTCTTTCATTCACAGCTGCACTGTTCTGCCTTGCTGCAACACAGACAGGTATCACATGTGAACACAGACTAACATTAGGGTGGTATATATGGTGAGAGATTGCTGGTAAGCCTATTATACACCTATGGCATTTGTGCATGCTACATTACACATTAACATGACTGTCCTGCAAGTGTGCTCTGACACCCATGTGTCTATCATGACAGCAGTACTTCCACCACCAGCTATTGCCCACACTAACATACCAAACACAGATATTATGGCTTACATCTTTGTCATTCATTGCTGATCTGCACAGTTGGCAGGTATGTCCCACTGCCTACAGGGACAGAGTATTTTCCAGAGCAGTTGTTCAGCAGAACATCATTATAGGAACAACTACAGATGGCACATATAAATCATTCTACATCATATATCCTATTATTCTATACCACATACTTCATTCAGTTAAATACATATATGTACCTGTAATTTTTTTTTCTGACAGCTGTGACAGCTTTCTGTTGTTTAAGGTATTTTTTTGGTTGTTCTCTCTCTCTCTCTCTCTCTCTCTCTCTCTCTCTCCACTAGAGTGATTGAGCTGGTTGGAATGGATCGCAGCATGGTTTTTGTAGGTGATACGCATGATCAGGTAATGGGCTCTGCACCAGTCAATGTGCAACAGTTGCAATAAATCCTGTTAACACCAGCAATTTACAGAGTGTGTAAAAGCAATATTGCAAATATTGCCTTGTGTTCCTGCCTATGTCCTCCGTATATATGGCAGGCTTTGTCCTGCTGTGATACAGTTAGGGGTTGTTAAGTAATGGCCTATCATTATTTACTGCTAATACCTTTTGTCTGTGTATATGTGTATGTACCTGTATATATATCTCATACACATATATATACATATATATATATATATATATATATATATATATATATATATATATATTTATATATATATATATATATACATATACATATACCTGAACATATTTGTCAATGTATAGATGTGTGTGCATATCTTAACCATTGTAATGTGTGCTCCTTCCACATTGTACATTCCCTACGGTAGAATGACTTTTCTGCATGATATGTTACAGAGATTGCCCTGACATTTTTCAGGTGAAATGGATTACTGTTAAAGCATTGTAGCTGTGTTGTGGAGGGTCCTGAAGTCAAGAACTGCATGTGCTGGATATTGGGTTGCACAGCATATCCGTTAGGGCTGTGGAGGGAGGAGGGTAACATAGCACTAATTACCAGGTATCCCTCATTTCAGTCCTCACCCCCATTAACAGTGCTTATGGTCTGTTATTTTGTAGTGAGTGGTTCAGGATTTTGTTCCCATGTGGAAATGCTATACATGTTTCTATCTATCTATCTATATATAAATATATATATATGTATAGCTACATCATTATATATGTAAAACCCCATATATATATATATATATATATATATATATATATATATGTGTGTGTGTGTGTGTGTGTGTGTGTGTGTGTGTGTCTATATATATGTATATATATATATATATATATATATATATATATATATATATATATATATATATATATATATATATATATATATATAGGTTCATAGGTTCATAGGTTGGTACTAGGCTATCAGCCCTAGGGCCTATACAAGCCTAGCCATAACAATTCCCTGGCTATTTCTTCCCACACTATTTACTTCCCTGGACCCCTGTCTAGCAGGGCAACTGACGTGATCCCCGGAGTGAATTTCCTTTCTCCCATCCAATCGTCAAGGTTCCTTTTGAATAGGACCAAAGAGGCACTCTGCTTGACATGTATAGGCAATTTATTCCAGAGTCTGGGGAGTCTCTGGGTCAGGAACCTATCCCTCCAGCATGTTTTGTTTATTGTGATGACAAGATTTAGATCCCTGGAGCGTGTGGCTCTGAGGGATTGGGATTTCTTTAAGTGTAGCATGTCCAACAGCTCTGGGTTTGACATGGCCTTGTATGTTAAGCAAAGATCGCCTCTGAGTAGACGATATGTGACAGAGTATAGCTGGAGTTTTTTAAGGCGGTCAGCATAGGGCATCTGCTCTAGGCCTGTGATTCTATTAGTGAGGTATTTCTGTGGCCTTTCCAGTTGTTGCAGATGTCTTGAGAGGTACATACCAAACGGGGCATTGTATTCTATAATGGGTCTAATGAGGGATGAGTACAGTGGGACAATGACCTCCTTTTTTCTGGATGAAAAGCCCTTAGTGATTACATGTGCCACATAGAAGGATTTCCTGACTGTTGTGGCGATGTGGTTATCGAAGGTGAGACCACTGTCCACCTGTGTCCCTAAGTCTCTTATCAAACTTTCAGTGTTTAGTGTACTGCCACCTATATGGTAATTCACGGATACATGTTTTTTCCCAAAGGGGATAACTATACATTTCTTGGCATTGAGCTTGAGCCCATGGCTCTGGCACCAAGCATCTGTTTCTGTAAGGCCCTTTTGTAGAGTAATGAACAAGCAAACAGTACCAAACCAAGAACCTTTTGTAGAGTATCCACATCATTTGGGGATTCAATAATGGCTCCCAGTTTGCAGTCATCTGCAAACTTTGTTATCCAGAGTCCCTTAGTGTTGGCCTGTACTTCAGAGAAGTAGATGCCAAGCAAGAGCGGTCCCAGGACTGAACCCTGAGGTACTCCACTTGTCACTTGTCTGGAGCTGGATTTGGAGTCAGCTACTTTTACAGTGTGGCTTCTATCAGTAAGCCAGTTAGCAACCCATTGGGTGACATAGGGATTAATGCCCAGCTTAGTAAGTTTATCTATGATTCCAGAGTGGGGGATGGTGTCAAAGGCCTTGGCAAGGTCTAGATAGGCTTTGTGGACCACCTTACCCTTGTCCATGGCTCTGGAGACTGATTCAAAGAAGTCAATCAAGTTCAGGAGACAAGATCGGCCCTTCATGAACCCAAACTGGGTGGGGTCCAGTGTTTGAAGGTTGCCAATGTCTTTGTTCATAAGTTCCATGATAATACGCTCCATGGCCTTGCAGATAACGCTTGTCAGACTGATGGGACGGTAGTTTCCAGGACCAAGGTGGATCCCCCCTTGTGGAGTGGGATAACTGTAGCTTTGTGCCACTCAGTGGGCACGAAACCTGAGGTGAGGCTATGATTAAACATGACACTTAGGTGAGGTGCCAGTTCATATTGTAGTTCATGTAGTACACAGCCCGGGATGTCATCTGGTCCCATGTATGCTGTATTCTTAGCTTTGGAGAGTGCGTTTTTTACCTGTGTGGCCGTTATTACTGAAATTTGGCAATCTTTCGGTATTGAGAATTCTGGACAGTGTATGTATATATATATATATATATATATATATATATATATATATATATATATATATATATATATATACATATTTATCTGTCTATATACAGTTGGTGTTATATGATTATTTGTGAGTCATACATACACACACACACACACACACACACACACACACACACACACACATACACACATAGATATATATATATATATATATATATATATATATATATATATATATATATATATATATATATATATATATATATATATATATATATATATATAGATATATATATATATACACATACATATAGATGTCTATCTGTCTACATTTACAGATATATATCTGTCCATGCATGTTCGGCTCATAATTTTGGCATGTACTTCATTCTCTTGGCAATTGATATGGATGATATCAGGATGGAAGTCAGCATCTAGTGCCAATACTTTTGTGTTTCAGACTTCATCTCCTTCAAAATATGTGTTTTAATACATATAACTGTGTATCTAGCAATGTTTTAACTGTATAAGAGCAGTATTTGACATATATCTCTATTTGTACCCACATTTTGGCACATTGTCCAGAATTCTTGCATTAAGAGGTTGTGTGGTATTATATTACTAAATTTCCTGTACTGTTGACTGATTATGCTGGATGATATGTTTGTGAAAACATCAAGGTTATGTATATCTGCCCTAGCTTAGTGGTAAATCACTTTGTGTATGGTGTGCAGGGTCCTGGGTTTGAGCCTTGCCGAGGCTGTTTATTTTGTTGCTGAGCAGAACACCGGCCATTGGATAGAGTGATTAAGGCACTTTAAAGCAGTTGTAAGTGGGTTTGCGTGGGTTTGCATGTGTTTGCGTGGAGCTAAGCACTGCTAACTTCTGGTTACAGTGTCTTACACTCAGTTTCTAAATTGCTTAACCTGTGTAGGCAGTGCTTACCCTTGTGCAAATAGGCTTAAACCCGCTTACTGCTGCTTAAAAGTCCTTACTCCCGCTTACCCCTGTGCTAATTTCTTTAACAGAAAAGAAAAAGGGGTTGATAGGACAGTGGTGAAAAAAGGGGCACAAAGAGGAAAAGACAGTAGGGAAAATATCCAGGGATGTGCAGGAAGGGTGTAGGGAAGGTCCATAACTGCCCATTTCTAATACAACAACAGCTGTGCATATACACTGAATTTGGAGGTGGATTTGGACACAAACTCCTGGGTGGGGGTGAGGACAACAATAATAAGTTGTGATGCCAATAAGACCTGATTACATGTGTCCAGTGGACATGTGTGGGAAATGGACAGCTATGTATGGGGCAAGATTTTTTTGTGGGAACAGATTGCCCTTTTTTTCTTTTTCAGGTGAGAGTGGGATGTTGGGGAGGGGTAGTAGGTATATTTGGGGAGGTAGTTTGGGTAGGTTAACAGGCAAGACAAACAAGATGCATACAGGGGCGGTATATGACACATGTGGGGGGTACACACCTTGGACGGGAAGGGGTGTTTGGAAGTCACAAGCCCATGAGCCTCCAAATGGAAATAGTGGGACTGAGGTTCCCACCCATGGGCAGTCACCACTGCAACTTCATGGCCTCAAAAGTGGCTGTGCTGAGGGCTGGGTAGGAGGGGCAGGCTCACCCGCTAATTGCGCCACATGGCCTCAAGCTGGCGTAGCTGGTCTCAAAACTCCCTCTCAATCTCCCTACGCCCCGTGGCCTGGACCTGACGGCACATGACAGGTACTTCTCCGCCCCCACTCCCGGGGGGGGCGAGCCCCATCCCCTGCGGAGGTTCCACCCAACGGTAGTGCAGGGCCAATGGAGGCTGGGGCCCAGATGTTCTGGTGCCCAGTGCCATGGCCAGC
Source organism: Protopterus annectens (assembly GCF_019279795.1). Lineage (NCBI taxonomy): Eukaryota > Metazoa > Chordata > Ceratodontiformes > Protopteridae > Protopterus > Protopterus annectens. Next base: position 1,988,005,557 of record NC_056739.1, read on the forward strand.
TGAGGTGGGACAGGTGGGTCCACTGGGACCGGCCTTCCCATATGAGCTATGGTGCTGTAGTTTTAAGAAAGATATCAGTTAGTCATAGTCAACAGCATTCAAGATTAGTTATAACAGCATGCATAGGTATTCCCATTGACCCAAGACACCAGTTTACAACAGTTGCAGATCAAGCAGAACACATGCATATATGGGACAACAGTGGCCATTACAACAGCATGCAGGTTTCATTGATGGCAACAGGCCACCAATATGGGAGTATTTTAACATGGCACATGCATAGAACCAAATGTGAATATTTATAAACCAACAGGACATATGTCCCAACAAAAGTATGGAGTGTACACATACCCCATTGAGGTGTGTTATAAGGTTATTGTTGCACATATGGAGGGGATGAGAGAGACAGGTCAATTACCAACTAATATATCCCTGTAGTATTCACAACTTTCTTAGTCACTGCAGTGATCTGTCCCTTACATGTATTATTACATTACCCAATGTCCTTACTTTGTACAATGGTATGTTTGTAGATTAGTATATGCGTGGACTGTGTCTTATGTATAGTCTACACCTTTTATCTGTTATACCTGTTGAGAAATTCTTTGTTAACACTACCTGACAATTTCTACACATACTCCCAGATTCCATGCTTGTAGACAAGTATATATGTGACCTGTGTTGTACCTATAGTCTACACCTCTTACCTGTTATACTTGTTGAGAAAATCATTGTTAACACTACCTGACAAGCTGTACATATACCCCTAGATTCCATGCTTGTAGACTGTTATATATGTGACCTGTGTTGTACCTACAGTCTACACCTCTTACCTGTTATAGCTGTGGAGAAAAACTTTGTTAACACTACCTGACAAATACTACACATACTCCAAGATTCCATGTTGATGTTATACACATACCTAACAATCCATTATTGCACAGACTCTGGTCAAGGCTTGACAGGATGCAGGTGTTAATGTGACATATTTTGGAATAGCTGTCATACACTTTAGGTGAAATGCCACAATGACAGGTTTGTTTCCATATACATTCTCTTTTTATGTTTAGGCCTGACTATCCATTATATGTCAGTATAAGCTGCCTACATTTCTTGGATCATCACACTGATTTGTCAGGGGAACAGATTACTGGGCAGCAGATTTGGGCCATTTATCTGGACATGCTGGACAGATCAGCAGTTGAGGGGTATGACTATGCATACAATTGACCACCTGAACATTCTGCCACAGTCTGTACAGTTGAGAGGTATGATTATGCTTACAGCTTACTATCTGAACACTCTAGCAAATTCTGTACAGTTGTTGGGTCTAATTAAGCATACATCTTTCTATCTGAACATTCTCACAAACTCTGTACAGTTGTGGGGTATGATTATGCATACAACTTACTACCGCTCCCAGGATTCAAACCCTTGCTGTGTGTGGTATAAATATTACAGTTGACATATTACTACACTGTGCTATTAGGGAATTGGTGTAAAGCATTCCAATGGTTTCTGTCTAAGTCTCCCTCAGTTGTTCTATATGATTGACCTCTTGGGACTTCCAACATTGTTATACTGACCTTCCTACACATTTTATCTGCATTCAGCAGTGTGGGTAACACTGCTTAATACAACAGTACTACTTATAGAATGCAACACTACAACAACATATGTAAGCAGGAGGTACACAAGCACTCCAGGGGGTTATACTTTATTTACAAGATATTACACCTTTATTTCCATGCGGCCTATATGACAGTCTTCCTGCTATATTGTCTGGTTTATTCAGTACATCCCATATACAATATTTTTTATACTGGTACAACACTTTCCAGAACTGTTATCTTTATTTGTTATGACAGTACATGCAGGACTATTACTAACCTGCCTTGCAACACAGCCTTTGCAGCCTAGCAGCATGGGCTTGCTGGTTTGCAGCCCGCTCATCTGCAGCTGTCAGAGAAATACAGTGACATTTAGCCATTACCTATCCATAGTATACACAAGCTAGGCAATCATTATCTACGTAGTAAAATGGGTACTTAGTGCTGGGGCATTGGCCATCTGCCTTGCTTCTTGGATCCACTGGTCCAAGAGATCACCCCTTCACCGCTTCAGGTCAGCATGGTGATGCCTGACCTGCTCATCAGTCCGGTGGATACCAGTGGCACTGGTGAGGTCACGGGTGAGACTGTCCCAGGCCTCCACTTTATACTGAGAGCTCTGGTACTGGCCCTGCAGTAGTCTCTCTTCATGGTGTTTTACCAGGAGCCATACCATGAATCTGGACTCCTGGGTGCCCCAGCGGTGCCTTCCCCAACTCCAGTCATTCTGCCTAAAGTAGGGAGCTGCAACCAGTTATGAGAATTATTGGTGCCTGTGGGGTTTAAATACGCCCAGTTTGCCACACTTTCCCATGATTGGATGGTTTTGAAAAGGCTAAGCTATGGGCACACCTACTTACCTAATGTTGGCATTGCTTAAAGGGGTATACCACTGGACAGATTGAGTTAGCAGGCCTACACATTGCTTACCCTAACTAAGCTGAGCTGTGCAATGCTTAGCGTTGTTTAATATTTCATTTGTATTATATTTTCCTTTTGGCATTGCTGTATTATTTGTTACATGTTATATATGTGTCTGGTATCCATGATTCATGTGTACATACACTGTATGGGGTCCTGGGGACTTCCACACTTTATTAGTATATCACCTCACATCTAGCCTTCCTGCAATACTCAAGTTCACATATTTATGTTATGTAGCAGGTTATACAACAGCACACTGTACATATATTCCTTTCACATGTTCAGTTTGATTTTCCTATGGTAAGGATTTGTTTGTTGAAACCTGAATGCTATGTACTGCCATGATGGCTTAGTGGTTAACTACTGTGACTGTAGTGTACGTCTTGGGTTCAAGCTTTGCAGAGGCTGTTTATTTTGTTGCTGGGCAGAACATGGGCCGTTGGATGCAGAGTGATTAAGGCACTTTAAAGCAGTTGTATGCAGGTTTGTGCGGGTTTGCACAGAAGTAAGCACTGCTAACTTCCAGTCACAGTTTCTTATACCCAGTTAGCTTCTCCTTTGCTTAATCTGTGTAGGCAATGCTTACCACCGCACAAACACACTTACTAGTGCTTATATATGCTTACTACTGTTTGTTTCTGCTTATTAGTGTCTTATTCATATGACACTGACATTTCACATGTGCATTTAATGCAGTACTCCAGTTCATAAATATATGTTATTTCGTGGGTTTTTGCAACAAAATTCTTGGTTATAACATGCTTTGCCATGTAAAATAGACTGTGCTGCAGTGGGACTCAAACTGGAAATGCCTACTCATTAGGCAAATGTTCTGCCCACTACACTACTGCTGTGCTGCTTCATTTGCATATATCTTTCTCGTTATCCTCTTCAGACTTTTAAGCTGCTTTAACCGTAGCTAAGCAATGGACACACCTGCGCACCTACGGTTAGCTGTACTCAGATTTAAAAAAAAAAATAAAGGGGTTTCTTCATTTGATTTTTATGTACTGTTGCTATTGTACACATGGGGGACTGTTGGTGGGGGAATGAGGACACCTATGAGCGGTCTCACTCATTTATTTCCCCTTTGTGCTGTTCTACATTGCAGGGGCATGTTTATTCTGAGATTACAGTTCTCAGACACGCCCCCTGCACTCGTACACGCTCCATGTAAGCCTAGGAGGTTGGGCAGTGCGCCTTCATTAATATGCATGGCGCACTTCCGTCCTGCTCCTAAATGGGCACTTCCACCATGCAGGACTAAGCTAGTCCTGCATGGAAAATTACTGAATCCGGGGGATTGTCTTAAGTGTGAACAGATAAATCCCCTTTAATCTTGCATAATGCAGTTATGTTTTGATGGAAGTTATACTGTAGCATTTTTAATCAAGACATACATCCATGATATTGAAATGTAACATTTTAAATCAATAGTTGCATCCCATTGTGCAGCAGTGTAATTAACATTCTATGTCATGTTGAAAACTGTGGTTGGCGCTTCATAAAACGTTGTGTAAGTGTGATTCACCTTGTACATTAACATTATGTTTCCAGATGGACACTGAGACCCATATCATTTTCAATAAGCAGTCTGGTAGTTGAGTTCATTGCATGGCATTTTAATTAAATATTTATGCCTTACATAGTTTCCTGTTGTGCGTGTTTGATAAATAAAATTCTAAGTGTGAATAAACAAAGCTTCTTTCACTTTGCATATGTATGTTATTGTTTCACTTCCTGAAATATACTGATAATAGTTTATTTTATTGCAAAAGTTGCAGTGTTAAACTTAGTATGTTATTAATGAAACACATACAGAGTCAAACATTTACACATGAAAAAATGTAATGTTTTGAATGGTCATCAAAAGTGTGAGTGGCCCAAACTAAACACCTAAAGATGAACAGTAGATGATATCCATCTGTGACTAGCTATTTCTTCCCCAATGCCTACTGCTGTTAGTGAACTGGACTTTCTTTATGTGTAATTTTCACTGGAATATAAGTTTTTAAACTAGCAAGTTGAAATATTGAAAAGTAAGTGGTTCCAAACTAAGACTCATTGGCTGCTTCCTTCAACTTCAGATTGTATTTCCAGCTGCATGATAAAATTAAATAAATGTGTGTTACTATTAAAAAAAAAACTGCCATTTCACAAGTCTCTTATTGTTTGCATCCAAGTCCTCTACTCAAAAACTCCTGCATAAAATGATTTCAAATATGTATATGACAGTGAATATTTTTCAGTTAGCAGCACAAAACTTTTTCTATCAAATTACAATTAAATTGCACATTGAAAGGCTGCCATTTATCTGACTCTTTGTTCAGCAGTCTTACACTAAAATAATGCAGTCAAGTAATTATATAAAGATTAAGGAACTGGAGAACATTTCCTGATAAACCTGAAATACACATTTGTACTAATGTACATTTTACAAGTATGCAGAAGGCCAGCCTGTTGCTGCATTATAGGAAATAGCTGGCATGTTTAAAAGAGACCACATTACTTTACTTACTTCAAAAGGGATGAGAGCACTGAGAAGGCAAGACTGCTCCCAAAGGACATCAGGCATGCCAGACATTTCTTCATTTCTCTATTGGTATACTGTATGCATGTATATATGTGTGTGTATATATATGTGTGTATGTATATATATATATATATGGGTCTACTTTACATGGTTGATATTTCAAAATGTCAAAGACCATATGGCTGAGAGAAATCTTTTCCATTTCGCACTGTACGGACATGCCGGTTCCGCATGGTCGGCTTTTCAAAAGTCGATCATATGGTCTCAGCCATATGGTCTTCGACATTTTGAAATGTCGACCATGTGAAGGGGACACAAACAGACACACACACACACACACACACACACGCACACACACACACACACACATATATATATATATATATATATATATATATATATATATATATATATATATGATTATACTTCACTACATCGACATTTCACTTAATCGACAAGAAAAAAGAGTGCTTCATTTATTCATTTACTCTAAAACTCATTTGATTGAAACTCATTTCATTGACGATTTCATACACACTAAATATATCTCCAAAAGTTTTTTGCAGGGGGGCTGCATCCCACAACAAAAATATACTAACTCCACAGTTGCACAACCATAGGAAAAAATAATGCTCCTTACACATTGAATCACTGCTGGCATATGTACTTAAACTTCTAGACATGGTGCATCAACATAACAGAGGGAATTATCATGGTAAAAATACTGATAAACAGTAATTTGCATTGTAATTCTTCACCTCCAAAACCACACCAGCAGTCATTTCTATACCATTTCACACTTTTCAATGTAATGAGTCTCAATCAAATGTAGTGTCAATCAAATGAATTCTAGATTAAATGAATTACCCTTTCACTTTGTCAGTAAAGTGAACTGTCAACCAAATGAACATAACATATGATTTGGAAAAGAACTTGCTTAAACTGAAGCATCTTCAGTAGGATGTATTATTTTTTGAAGCTTATTTAACAGTTAAGAGAGTTCTGAGGGGATCGGAGTTTTGCACATATCAGCTGGCAGTGAGCTCCCTGAGTGTTTGTTAGAAAGATAGATGGCTCTTAATGAAAAAAAAACAGGTTTAGAATATGGGCAAATACTTGTAGAACTTAATTTGAAAGAAATTAATAAGCTGAATGCGTGATAAAGGAACAATATCAAAAGTTGAAGGGTTATACCACTTGTTCAAACTTTGATGATAAAATGGACACCATTTATAATAAATGAATGCAAGAGACTGAAATTCAGATGAAAGGGAAGCTGAAGAAATATGAAAGAGATTGTAAGGACTATGAGAAGGGTGTTTTTTCCTAATAAGTGTAATAGCAATCAGTCTTTGACTAATGAGAATGTTACAAATGATAATACTTTGAACACAGGAACTCAGAATGAGCAACTGGTGGATCATCCAGTTCCTATGTGGAAATCTAAAAGGCGGGCCAGCAGGAATCATTCCAGGACTCAGGATTAATCTACCAATCAGCATGCTAGTAGAGAAACATGTGCTTCTCAGCCAAACAAGGCGTATCAAATGAATGAGTTGTGTAATAGAACTTGGGCCCAGATTTCTGCTCAAATGCCAAGGAATTCAAAAAATAGTCGAGGGCAAAAAAACAAGTATTGGAATCAGAAAGGGAAATTCAAAAGGCAGTGAGTAAGAGTGAAATGATTTATTTTAAAATAATCTATTGAATTGCATTTTTAGCCCTGTTGAACTTACGGTTTTGAGCAAAGGGTGGTCATTTGTTCCTTCTGCCCAAGCTGAAGTGACTGAGACCATGAATTCTTTAAGGGATTTTGCTGAAAAGTTAAATTTGAGATTTCACCCACAATAGGTAGGATGTTTGGATTGCCAAAAATTCACAAAGATTTGGGCAAACCTCCTATGAGGTTAACTGTGGCCAGTGGTGGTAATAAAACTGAATCTATGGCTATTTTTATTGATGAATTTTTGCAAAAGGGTGTTTTAAAATATTGCTATGTTGTCAAAGATTGATTTGAGTTTATTAAAAAAATGTCCAATGTTCAGTTAGTTTCAAGAGATGGATTTGTTTGTGACAATTGATATTTTTTCTTTATATATGGTCATTCCTAATGATATTGGTCTTGGGTGTGTTAGTAATGAGATAACTTCAGCTGCATGTTTTTATCTTTTTCTAAGCTTTTAATTGTTATTATTGTCATTCAATTTTTTTTTTAATGTGTCTCCCAGTTTTACAGCCAATTGCATGGTTTTGCTATGGTCGCTGCTGTGGTGTTCAGTTATGCCAACATCTTTATGTCTGGATGGGAGAAACAGCATATCTTATTGTTTGCATTTAAGCAATACATATTTTGTTATGCATGTTTTATTGATGACATATTTACTTTATGGAGGGGTGATGTACAATCATTGATGAATTTTAATCAATATTTGAATGCAGTTTGTCATTATTTGTTTTTTTAGTTTTAATTATGATTTGAAAGTTATTAACTTTTTGGATGTATGGCTTTATAAAAGTAGAGTATCTATTTATATCAAGATTTATAAGAAAGAATTACAAAGTAATGCTTACTTGTATTTCTGCAGTATGCACTGTTATACTTTAAATTTAAAAAGAAATATTGTTAAAGGTCTATTTGCTAGGGTAAGCAGACTGACTGATGAAGGTTTTTATCTTGAGAAACACAGGTAAAGAAACAAACAAGATGTGAGCATGTAGCAGTCTTTAATAAATTCCAGTTAAACAATTGGTAAAACTGCTTAAATCAAAAGCAACTGCTGAAGATAAATATAAATAATCCTTTTATTTACACCACAGAGGATTTTGCCCTGCCAAAACCGGAACTTCTTCAGATAAAACATATTAAAAAAGTAAAACCATTTTAAAAGAGCATTGAACCAATTAGATTCCATAATGAAACACACCTTTGCATTATAACCAATAAGGTTAATGTTATAACTGAATGACATAGGCTAGAGGCAAAACACACCCCCTCCTGTGTACATCTATGAGTATTTAACATTAAATCAATGAGATCGCATACTAAGGTACGATAACCAATGACCTTCATGCTAAAACTCAATCACAGTAACAGACACGCCCCTCGTATATGTGTCCGTAACATAGCATCATTTCTTTATACTAGTCATAATGTTTTAATAACAGTAGAAATACCTTTATATTAAAACTTTAAAAATGTATAAAACTTTTTATTTAGGTGGCCCTTAAATCATGCTTAAACTGGAACATAATTGAATGGTACAGACTAGGGGCACATGCGGCCCCACTTATACAGTTCAATGAGTGATTAACATTGAACCAATAGAATTGCGTATAAAAACACAATAACCAATAGCCTTTATGTTATAACTCGATCATATACCTTAATAACATGAACTAAAAAACAACCACGCCCCTCCTATGGGATGGTTCTATGGTTCTATTACACAACCCATAGTGAAATTTTTAGACTCTGAATTAAAGAGCATTGTGTATGCTGAACCCTATGTATACACTTTTGGGACTTCCTTGAACGTTTGAATGGTCTCCCCTATAATGAAAACTGGGTGTTTATTACCATAGATGTTAAAGATTTGTACACCACAGTCTCACATTCTATTGGGGAAGAATGGTTTAGGGAGTTCCTTTTTCAGAAAGGTCTATCACAAGACCGTATTAATGCTTATGAACTTTTGTTAGATCTTTTATTAAAATCTAATTTTATTATATTTGAAAAAGACATTTATTTACAACAAGATCGTATTGTTATGGGTTCTGCATGTGGTGGGCTATATGCTAACATTGTGATGACTATGTGGAAACATAAATATCTGTAAAATTCCCCATATTTTTTTTGCTGTGACTTGTATATTAGCTATCAAGATGATATCTGCATCGTGCGGTCTGGCGAGGTTAATGAAATTGATTCTTTTGTTTCCTACATCAATAATACTACTAATTTTATCAGATTTACCTATGTAGTTGATTCTGCACAGATCGCTTATTTAGATGTGTTATTGATGAAAGATGCTACAAATCACAGATCAATGGCTCAAATATATCGTAAGCCCACCTATTCTAATTCTTTTCTTTATTTTCACAGCAATCATCCATTATTCCAAAAATGAGCCATTGTTAAAGGGCAGCTTGTAAGAGCTGCCCATATGGTTACAGATTGATTTCATTTTGTTGAAGAATGTGAACTTTTAAAAGCTATGTTATGATGGGCAGGTGTGGTTGGCATTATGGTTAAGGTCCTTACCTCAAAGACAGAAAGTTCAGGGTTTGATTCTGACCATGGGTTATTGGCTAGGCTTAAAATGCCCTTTCAAGGCAGTTAGCCTAGTATTCACCTATAAACCTATGTTCTTAAACCAAGGATATCCAGAGTTATTTATTGCTGGACTCATATCAGAAGTAAAAGAATTAAGGACCATTTTCAACCTCTTTTGCATAATGGCCCTGTTAGTAATGATATGATGAATTTGTTATGTATGGAGTCAGATACAGAAAATGAATCAAATATTTCATTCGTTAATACGGATGGTAACAGTGAACTTATTTGTAGACAAGGGACCAATATATACACCAATGCTTTCACTACAGCATTTAGTGATGACAGTTATGCCATTAGAAATGTTTTTATGAAAAACTGGAATGTATTACTGAATGACACTGACATTAGAGTGCGAGTGGGTGATAAACCTGCTATAGTCTTTAAAAGAGGTTATAATAGAATATTTTTGAAAATTCAAAAAAACCTTTTTAATAAAGGGCATATGATAAAATGTGGGGCTTGCATTTTCTGTAAACACATTTTATCAGTAAGCAAAGTGATTGTCAATCACCAGATTATACAAATTTATCGTAAACCAAGCTGCAACACTAAAAGGGTCATGTATTGTGCCATCTGCTTGGCCTGCCATTGTTTTTATGTAGGCAAGACCGAGCGGAAACTAAAAAATCGAAGTAGCGAGCAGTTATCTGATATCCGAAATAAAAAAATAACTAACACTCTGTATAGGCACATTTCCGACCATAAAGATCATTCTTTTAAATTTGTAGTACTGCAAACTCTCTCTGAAATGAAAAGAGGTGGCACCTGGCCATTACTTCTTAAAAAAGCCGAATTATCTTGGCTACTTCGGCTGGCTGCACATTATTGGCCAGGTTTAAATGAAGTAGCATCTGTTTTATGTTTGCTTAAATTAAAAGCCATCTCCAGGTGATCCAGGAGTTGTTTAAAGTTAAATAATGTTTAAATACTTTAATATGAATGTAAATTTATTGTTAACACAAAAATCATGAATAGTATAAAGTAACGGGGTTAAGGTATGGACACATATAGGGGGAAAGTGTGTCTGTTCCCAACCACTGCGGTTATGTTATAACATGAAGGTTATTGGTTACTAAGTCTGAGAATGCAATTTCATTGGTTTAATATTAACCACTTATTGGCATGCATGTCAGGGGGCGTGGCTGTCCCTAGCTCGTGTCATTTAGGTATGTGATGGAGATATAACTTGAAGGCTATTGGCTATCATGTCCTAGTATGCGACTCTATTGGTTTAATGTTAACTATTAATGCAAGTTCATAGGAGAGGGCCTGTTTGCTCTTAGCTTGTGTTAGTTAAGTATATGAGTGAACCATAACATGAAGGTTATTGGTAATCATTTTTTAGTACACGATCCCATTGGTTTTATGTTAATCCCAATTAAAAGTGTATAGGAATGGGGCATTTTTGTCCCTTGTTTGTGTCATTTAGTTATTTTTTAGGTTTAGAAATGAACTAAGGGTTGCTTAAACAAAAGTTTAATAAACATTTTCTAATGTTTTAAATTGAATGAAAGTAATTTTACTGTTAACAAAATATTGAGAATAACATAGCTTGTGGCATTCAGGTATGCCATTGAGTTATAACTCAAATGCTATTGGTAATCACATCCCAGTTTGTGATTTCATTGGTTTAATGTTAATCACTAATAGAAGTGCATAGGAAGGGCATGGTTGTTTTTAGTTCATGTTATTAAGGTATATGATTGAGTTATAACATAAAGGTTATTAATTGTGTTTTTATATGTGATTCTATTGGTTCAATGTTAATCACTCATTGAAGTGTATAGGAGGGGGCCTATGTGCCCCTAGTCCTTGTCATTCAATTATGTTCCAGTTTAAGCATGATTTAAGGGCCACCTAAATAAAAAAGTTTTATACATTTTTAAAGTTTTAATATAAAGGTATTTCTACTGTTATTAAAACATTATGAACAGTATAAAGAAATGATGCTATGTTACGGACACATATAGGAGGGGCGTGTCTGTTACTGTGATTGAGTTTTAGCATGAAGGTCATTGGTTATTGTACCTTAGTATGCTTTCTCATTGGTTTAATGTTAAATACTCATAGATGTACTGAGTATATTAAGTCAATGTTATTTTCTATTCTTATATTGTAAATGTAACTTGCTCTCCTTATGTATTGCCTTTATGTTGGAGCTTTTCTCCCCGGGCCTCTACTGAAAAGGGATATGTATCCAGCTGGACTAGCCCGGTCAACAAATGTAAAATAAAATAAAATAAAATAAATAAATAAATAAATAAATGTACACAGGAGGGGGGGCATGTTTTGCTTGTGATTCATTGGTTTATTGTTTTTTTTTTATCTTGAGAAAGAAATGTCTCTTTTGAAGCAAAGATTTATTACTAGGGGATATCATGAGGCTATGGTGTCAGATGTTGTCAATGATGTTATGAACAAAAGAGAGTCTATGTATAAGCCATGTAGATTTAGTTAACAAATCTATATGGCTTATATATAGACTCCCTTTTGTGTCCTACAGATATGAAGTTGTGATGCTTCTGAAAGGTTCAGCAGATGAAAGAAATATAAAAAAGTATATATATAATAATTGGACATTTTAATGGCTTCCCTGATACAATGAAATTAATAGGGAGACTAGATTATTTGTAAATAAAAGAGGAACAAATTTCAAGAATGTTTTCAAATGGGACTTAACGTTTTTGTAGAGGTTTGTAGGACGGTCCAAATTGAATGTTTTTATTGCAATTACTGTGGGTATACTGCCCATGGTATGAAAGAAATACGTATAAATAATTATAAGATTACAATTCCAGGATGTTTTACTTGGAAATCTAGATTTGAGGTGCATGTTGCAAGTTGTTCCTTGTGTCAACTAGAGACGTACACCATCGGATTTATGAGCATGTGCATGCTATAGACATATTTGATAAGAAGAATGCTTTAACTAGACACACTAAAGTTTGTATGCACTCAAAGAAATTTATTTGATGCTGTTTTTAACTATGGTGAGAGATTTGATTCAGAGGATGAATTAGATTGGATAGAATATTTATGGCAAGTTAGGCTGAATGCATGTTGATTTCCAGGTATTAATGATAAAGAAGATTTTAAGGTATATCTAAAAAGAAAGAAATTAAGGCATTTATTAGTTGTGAAGTCATGTGATTTAATTTAGTGATTACTGAGGTTATAAAAGTGATATGTTTGTTTTTTCACTTTAGTCTGATGAAGTTCTAGGTGAACAAAAGTACTTACTATATGGAATAAACTTTCTTTACTGTTTGTTTTTATTTTTTATTTTTGGTTATGACAGTTTTGTTGTTTTTTTTTTTTGTGTGATACAGAAATATATATAATATATATACATATATATATATATATATATATATATATATATATATATATATATATATATATATATATATATATATATACACACACACACACACACACACACACACACACACACACACATACACACACACACACACACACACACACACACACACACACACAAGTGTGTGTGTGAGTGTTTGATCTAGCTGTTTACCTGTTTTTCACATTACTTTGGATTATGTGTATATGTTTTTATTTTATAAATTATTCATACTTACCAGACATGTCAATCATTTTTTTAACTTCACATACATAGTTTTATATAACGCATGGCAGTAGAGTATATTAAAGCAACTTTACAATATTTTTCTCATAATGGTGTTCATAAGTGTAGCATGCTGCTGGTAGTATTACAGGGAAACCTGACATATATATCCTGTGCTATGGCTATATGCTCTGTAGTCTCCATCACCATATCATTGTGCTCTACTGCCTACAGTGTTGCATGGTCTGTGCATTTGTCCACTGCACATATTATGTATTATCATCTCATTGTGTATAACACAGATGTTATGGCCCATCATTCATTTTTCAGGATGATGAATGTTCATGAATCATGTGGTATTCTACCACATGATTCATGAACATTCATCATCCTGGAATTGTACAATAATTTTATATTTATGAGTCAGATAACAAATGCAATACACACTCAATTCACAGAAATCCCAGGTATCCATAATGGAGCACTATGTTTACGAATACAATGGTCCAATTCTTTTAACACTTTAAGAATTATATCTCAGTGCATTTTACTTATTATTCCAGGCATGGACCTTCCTATACACTTTGCTGAATCATTTAAAGGAAAGTAACACATATTTTATTATTATAATGAGTATATATAAAGCAACTGGACTTAGAAAAAAAAAAGCACTGGGGCAAATATATCCACAAATAATACTAATTCACCCAAAACAAGAAGTGGTAGCAATATTGCTTCATAAACTAATTAAAATAAGTCAAGGTACAACAACGACAACAAGTAAATAGTTATTACATGACAAATTTAAATCACTAATTCAGCATTCTGTCTCATATTTTACTTGTTGATGTAAGTTTTTTTTATTAAGTATGTAATGCACTTATCTTAGAAATTACTTCACTAATATAATATCAGGATGATTTGATACAGAGAGAATCTGAATTGTGGTTTCTTGTGCAAATCTAACTCTCTAATGTATATTGCAAACTTTTTAATACCTTCTTTAGTCATAATCTTCTACTAAAATAGCTGAAAACCATAATTAAGATCAGTTATTTATTTTGACTATCAAAATTAGAGGTTCATAGGTAGGTACTAGGCTATCGGCCCAAGGGCCTAAGTAAGCCTAGCCAACAAGGTCCCATGGCTTACGCCACCCAAGAAAGTTCTTTTCCTGTGCCACTGTCGAGCAGAGACACAGAAGTAATCCCTGGGGTGTATTTTCTATTTCCCATCTACTCATTAAGATTTTTCTTGAAGAGTGCTAATGAAGAACTTTGCTTGACATAGATGGGTAGCTTGTTCCAGAGTATAGGAAGTCTCTGGGACAGGAATCTATCCCTCCAGCATGTCCTGTTTATTGTAGTGACAAGGTTTAGGTCCCTAGAGTGTGTAGCTCGGAGGGATTGGGATTTCTTTAGGTGCATCATGTCCAATAGCTCTGGGTGTGACATAGCTTTATATGTTAGGCAGAGATCACCTTGAAGTAGGCGATATGCTATGGAGTAAAGCTGGAGTTTTTTGAGGCGGTCAGTATATGGCATTTGATTGAGGCCAGTAATCCTCTTTGTGAGGTACTTCTTTTTCTGATATCCGAAATAAAAATAACTAACACTCTGTATAGGCACATTTCCGACCATAAAGATCATTCTTTTAAATTTGTAGTACTGCAAACTCTCTCTGAAATGAAAAGAGGTGGCACCTGGCCATTACTTCTTAAAAAGCCGATTATCTTGGCTACTTCGGCTGGCTGCACATTATTGGCCAGGTTTAAATGAAGTAGCATCTGTTTTATGTTTGCTTAAATTAAAAGCCATCTCCAGGTGATCCAGGAGTTGTTTAAAGTTAAATAATGTTTAAATACTTTAATATGAATGTAAATTTATTGTTAACACAAAAATCATGAATAGTATAAAGTAACGGGGTTAAGGTATGGACACATATAGGGGGAAAGTGTGTCTGTTCCCAACCACTGCGGTTATGTTATAACATGAAGGTTATTGGTTACTAAGTCTGAGAATGCAATTTCATTGGTTTAATATTAACCACTTATTGGCATGCATGTCAGGGGGCGTGGCTGTCCCTAGCTCGTGTCATTTAGGTATGTGATGGAGATATAACTTGAAGGCTATTGGCTATCATGTCCTAGTATGCGACTCTATTGGTTTAATGTTAACTATTAATACAAGTTCATAGGAGAGGGCCTGTTTGCTCTTAGCTTGTGTTAGTTAAGTATATGAGTGAACCATAACATGAAGGTTATTGGTAATCATTTTTAGTACACGATCCCATTGGTTTTATGTTAATCCCAATTAAAAGTGTATAGGAATGGGGCATTTTTGTCCCTTGTTTGTGTCATTTAGTTATTTTTTAGGTTTAGAAATGAACTAAGGGTTGCTTAAACAAAAGTTTAATAAACATTTTCTAATGTTTTAAATTGAATGAAAGTAATTTTACTGTTAACAAAATATTGAGAATAACATAGCTTGTGGCATTCAGGTATGCCATTGAGTTATAACTCAAATGCTATTGGTAATCACATCCCAGTTTGTGATTTCATTGGTTTAATGTTAATCACTAATAGAAGTGCATAGGAAGGGCATGGTTGTTTTTAGTTCATGTTATTAAGGTATATGATTGAGTTATAACATAAAGGTTATTAATTGTGTTTTTATATGTGATTCTATTGGTTCAATGTTAATCACTCATTGAAGTGTATAGGAGGGGGCCTATGTGCCCCTAGTCCTTGTCATTCAATTATGTTCCAGTTTAAGCATGATTTAAGGGCCACCTAAATAAAAAAGTTTTATACATTTTTAAAGTTTTAATATAAAGGTATTTCTACTGTTATTAAAACATTATGAACAGTATAAAGAAATGATGCTATGTTATGGACACATATAGGAGGGGCGTGTCTGTTACTGTGATTGAGTTTTAGCATGAAGGTCATTGGTTATTGTACCTTAGTATGCTTTCTCATTGGTTTAATGTTAAATACTCATAGATGTACACAGGAGGGGGGGGCATGTTTTGCTTGTGATTCATTGGTTTATTGTTTTTTTTTTATCTTGAGAAAGAAATGTCTCTTTTGAAGCAAAGATTTATTACTAGGGGATATCATGAGGCTATGGTGTCAGATGTTGTCAATGATGTTATGAACAAAAGAGAGTCTATGTATAAGCCATGTAGATTTAGTTAACAAATCTATATGGCTTATATATAGACTCCCTTTTGTGTCCTACAGATATGAAGTTGTGATGCTTCTGAAAGGTTCAGCAGATGAAAGAAATATAAAAAAGTATATATATAATAATTGGACATTTTAATGGCTTCCCTGATACAATGAAATTAACAGGGAGACTAGATTATTTGTAAATAAAAGAGGAACAAATTTCAAGAATGTTTTCAAATGGGACTTAACGTTTTTGTAGAGGTTTGTAGGACGGTCCAAATTGAATGTTTTTATTGCAATTACTGTGGGTATATTGCCCATGGTATGAAAGAAATACGTATAAATAATTATAAGATTACATTTCCAGGATGTTTTACTTGGAAATCTAGATTTGAGGTGCATGTTGCAAGTTGTTCATTGTGTCAACTAGAGACGTACACCATCGGATTTATGAGCATGTGCATGCTATAGACATATTTGATAAGAAGAATGCTTTAACTAGACACACTAAAGTTTGCATGCACTCAAAGAAATTTATTTGATGCTGTTTTTAACTATGGTGAGAGATTTGATTCAGAGGATGAATTAGATTGGATAGAATATTTATGGCAAGTTAGGCTGAATGCATGTTGATTTCCAGGTATTAATGATAAAGAAGATTTTAAGGTATATCTAAAAAGAAAGAAATTAAGGCATTTATTAGTTGTGAAGTCATGTGATTTAATTTAGTGATTACTGAGGTTATAAAAGTGATATGTTTGTTTTTTCACTTTAGTCTGATGAAGTTCTAGGTGAACAAAAGTACTTACTATATGGAATAAACTTTCTTTTACTGTTTGTTTTTTATTTTTTTATTTTTGGTTATGACAGTTTTGCTGTTTTTTTTTTTTGTGTGATACAGAAATATATATAATATATATACATATATATATATATATATATATATATATATATATATATACAGACACTCGCACACACACACACACACACACACACACACATACACACACACACACACACACACACACACACACACACACACACACACACACACACACACACACAAGTGTGTGTGTGAGTGTTTGATCTAGCTGTTTACCTGTTTTTCACATTACTTTGGATTATGTGTATATGTTTTTATTTTATAAATTATTCATACTTACCAGACATGTCAATCATTTTTTTAACTTCACATACATAGTTTTATATAACGCATGGCAGTAGAGTATATTAAAGCAACTTTACAATATTTTTCTCATAATGGTGTTCATAAGTGTAGCATGCTGCTGGTAGTATTACAGGGAAACCTGACATATATATCCTGTGCTATGGCTATATGCTCTGTAGTCTCCATCACCATATCATTGTGCTCTACTGCCTACAGTGTTGCATGGTCTGCGCATTTGTCCACTGCACATATTATGTATTATCATCTCATTGTGTATAACACAGATGTTATGGCCCATCATTCATTTTTCAGGATGATTATCAGTTCTTTATAAGCCTAGCCAGAGTGTGTTTGGCTTTCACCACCCATTTTAAATTAATTTTGCTATGCCCTTTTTCGAGGTTAGTATACTGTGCCTCTGTCTAACAGTGACACAGAAGTAATACCCGTGGTAAACCTACAATCTCCCATCCACTCATCAAGATTCCTCTTGAAGAGAGTCAGTGAGGGACTCTGCCTAACCTGGACTGAGATTTTACTTCCTCAGGTTGCTAACCTTTTTTGGGTAGGTAAGTTGCTGGGCCAGACTCAGGATTCATAGCGCCAGAGCTAATTAGCTTCAAAGCACATAAGATCCAAGTAATGAGTGTCCTTATGATAGTTTTGCAGAAAGAATGTAGTTAGGGATCAGGAAGCCCACTCATCTTAACTTTCTAGGAGAGGTGCATGGGAATGACTAATGTCTTTTTACCAACTTTTAAGACTATTGGGAATGTAGCTTGGATCTTAGACAAAAATGTCTATGGTCTTTGTGTGGTACTCTTCCTATAGAAACACTTTATTAATACTGAGGTGGCTGAGTGGGAGGTTGGTATAATGGTTAAGGTGTTTACCTTACAGACACAAGGTGCAGGGTTTAATTCTGTCATGATTAATTAGCTAGGTTTAAAATGGTCCACAAGAGCACTTAGCCTTGTACTAATCTATGAACTCTATGAACTAGGTACAGATGAGGAAGAAAGCAACCACTGCTACAACAGCAATATGTTTATCTAATGAAAAATCTGCACTTTGGTGGAATGGAGCCCTAGGCAAAGGACTACATGGCTGCACCCCCCTCCCACAGTGATCACTGCTTCTTCCTGTACACCACAACTGTCTCCTAATCAATTTTCAACCCTACTGACCCCCCCATACCATCCACACAGATAACTTTTTGTTTTCCTTTTTAAACTTTGCCTTACTCTTCAGCACCTTTCTCCATCCTGTCAACACACCCTAAATGGCCAAGACTAACTATAATAAATTTAAAGGAAATAATTTAATTAAACAGGGGGTCTAAGGACTGCTAGGTCTCCAGAAGTCATTTAGATAACCTGAGTTACTTTTTAGATATTATTTCAAACCTTTTGATGCAGTGAAGGCCTGAACAAAGATCATGAATAAGAAAAAAATTCTGTCATTTTTTGTTGCTTGTTTGTTTTTTTTTTCTTTCAAGGAAGAAGTAAGTTGTGTCTGTGGCTTACTATTCAAAGCTGATAAAATAGTAGTTCCAAATAAACTGAGATGACAGATACTAATGAGGATATATACAGTAAATCATATCTGGGAACAGGGCCTCCCTCACACTTCTCCCCAAAACAAGAAAATGAAGGAACAACTTGCTACAGGCATACATTTCAACTTCTTATTTTAATACATATGCACATCATTCCTCCTCATCCCTAGCCTCAAAGGGCAGACACCTTCTGTGTACTCCTCTGATATTAGACTGGACAACTCTTAAAGAAATAATATCCATAGTAATATATTTCAACCTTGTTGTTGACAGATGTATATAAAGAGTATACCTCCTCCTTACCCCTACCCCTTTCCAAAACTAGCCACCTGTATACATCTGATATTTGATAGAGAGGAAAGTGGAAATAATTTGTTACTTCTAGACAGTACACTGGAATAAATTAACTATGGAAACCTTCTGTGCATACCACTAAGGTTTGATTATCAGGAAAGTCAATGAAATAATGATCACGCTATTCCCAGCCAGCCCCCACACAGCCTATAGTGACATTCTATGCACACCTGTGAGCAGTGCAGGTTCTAGATTTGCTGAGGCCTGGGGAAGAGATTGAGGATGAGCTCTCCTATGAAAACTATTTCAACATCCCCTTAAGCAGTTAGAGTGACCTAGGCTCTGTGTGTCTAAATATAATGCGATGCATTTTCCTTTTTAAAGATAATTACTTGCCATTATTTATTTATTTTTTTTTACTGCTAAGCAGAAGAGTTCTGGTTGCAGTAATTTTCTGCAAACAGTTCTGAGGTATGACTGTGAGGAAAGCTGAATAAATACTGATCACACTCTCCCATGTCAAACCCTGCCCCCAAACAAGCTATGGCAACCGTCTATGCACACTTCTCAGTGGGGCCAACTGAAGTAATCGGGGTATTTTTTGGGGAAAGGGATACGTTGCTGTAACATCAGTATAAAATCAGGGTATCTTTTGGGGAAAGGAATAATTTGACATAGTGTATGTGTCTGTGTGTGTGTGTGTGTGTGTGTGTGTGTGTGTGTGTGTGTGTGTGTGTGTGTGTGTGTGTGTGTGTGTGTGTGTATATCTATCTATCTATATATATATATATATATATATATATATATATATATATATATATGTGTGTATGTATGGAGATACCTCACACGCTCAAAGTTTCAAAACTTTGAACTGCAAATTGTCGAGACCATAAGATCAAAGTTTAGAAATCTTAAAATAGTAATAAAAAAATGAATAAATACATTTTTTTTATGTTTTTGCAGGGAGGCAAGTCGCCCCATTCCTTCCACATCCCCTGCTAAATAAAATATACTAACTGTGAAATCGCACTACAGTGAAGAAAACAATAAATTTTCTGTTCCACGCCATATGGTGATCTCCATTCAAAACTTCGATCTTAGGGTCTCGACCATTTGCACGTCAAAGTTTTGAAACTTAGAGCTTATGAAGGGAATCCATATATATATATATATATATATATATATATATATATATATATATATATATATATATATATATATATTTATTATCATATCCTTGAAAATGCTTCCATCTAATGACAATAATATCGATGGAAAATGTTGACTTCTGACACATCTAAAAGGCAGAATGTTGGAAATGACATACCCAAACTTCCTGGTTTGACAAGTTCGACATAGCAGGAGGTGACATCAGTCACCTATGCTATGCACAACAGTCAACTGTATGTTAATTGTACTATTTTGCAGGAGAGCAAAGCCCCTCTGCACCCCCCGTGTAGAGTTTGTGCCCCCACACCCCCTTGCACATTAAATATACCAACTCTAAGATAGCACAGTGAGGAAATGGGCTAATTCCCTATTCCTCACTGAACCATGACCTCCCATTGAACAAATGACAGAGCACCAGGATAAAATCCCAACAGACCATGAAGACTCCACACACAAAAGAACACAATCAAGAGCACAGCAAGAGAATCAAGTGAAGTGAGACTGCAGTGTTTGCCACTTGCCAATAATCAGTTGCTTCCACACATACTTAGCTCAGATGGTCAAAGACAGCCAATTATTCTGTGCATTGATGACGTTTGACTGTGATGAAAAGTAAAAGAAAATAACATCAATGTGTTATTCTTAGATATACTGCAACAGTCCATATGCACATAATGCATGCATAAGCCTGGTGGCAGGACAGGTAGCTTTCATCCTTCTAAGTTGGGAACTGCTGATTGAGAGCCCAGTGTCCAAGTGTATTAGTTCTGGTTTAGGCACTTGGGCTTCAGGCCAGTTATTTTACATTAAGAAGGTTCGTGGTCTGCACTCTTGTGGGAGAAGAGGCTGGACTCTGCCCTTCTGAGCTGGGAATTTCTGGTTAAAGGTTTATAGTGCCTGAATATTTGAACTGTATCTTACTGAAATTGGTTCACCTTGTTTGCTCTAGCATAGACTAGATCCAGGCCTGCTGAATCTAGCTTTGTTTATATGCTTGTTGTTTGTTTGCTTGTTATTTCCCTGGAAGCTAATTCCACCTAATACGCAACTTCTCAGCACTTCTGTGGATCACTAGTGATATCTGCATTGCTTACTGTACTTATTTCCTTGTTTCACTTGAAAGAAAGTTACTGTTTGACGCTCTTGCATTTAGTTACTTGTAACACATTGCACTCAAGTTACCTGGCACTTGCTCACTAAAGCAATTATATAAGTCAGCACTAAAAATTAAAAGCACTACACCCTCACTCCCCACTGGCCCTTGTTTTCAATTAAGGATTTCCCAATATTATTCTAGCATGTCCAAAGGTCAGTTGTCAATCTCCTCTCCGGTCCAGCTGGTGAATCTGGGAATCTTGAGGCAATGTTATAACTGCCTCATGTACACAGACAACCCTCTCCTCCTCCCACATAGCACAAATACTTGCAGAGATGCAGCTATTTAGCCAAACTGGAGGCTGAGCTCTCTCAACTCAGGACTGGCAAGACCAGACAGGAGGAGAAGGCAGCTACACACACCACAAAACCAGCCTCACATAATGCTACCACTCCACTGAATCAAACACATAAACACACAAAGACACACTCGGAGGCTCTGAGTAAAAATTTACCTAAACAGCAGAGGCCTCCAAAGCAGACACCCAAACAACTGCTACCTCAAGACACCCCACAAGCAACACATAAACCACAAAAGCAGTGTGCAAAGCAGTCACAGCCCTTAAGGCCAAATACAACACCAAACATACTTGTCATAGGTGACTCCATAGTCAGACACACTGACGTCCCACTCACCAGGCTGAACAAGGAGAGGGTCACAGTAAGCTGCCTATCGGGCGCTAGAATCCACCACATAACACAAGCACTGGTCACTCCACAGCAAGTACAAATATGACACAGTCATTGTCCATGCTGGTGTGAACGACCTGAGACGCACCTCCCCGGACTACATGAAAAGAGACATAGAGGAGCTCTCTGATTATGTAGCCCAGGCAGGTATGACCCTAACCCTGAGCAGTATCCTTCCTTCACCAAGAATGATGCCACAATATAGAGACAAGATGATCAGCTTTAACAATTGGCTTAATGTCTGGTGTCATTCAAAGGGGATCCAGTGTCTGTCTGCCTGGGATGACATGCTTGACAAGCCACGCTGCTTCGCAAGGGACGGCTTGCACCTGTCACCCTGGGATTCCGGATATTGGCTAAGGCTCTTGCCACCCCATAGTGCCTTTTTAGGCAAGGCTCAAATTCTAAACCTACCACCCTAGAAAACAAAATGGGAAGAAACTGAGGGTAATGCTGCTCAATGCCAGAAGTCTAAATCTCAAAATGCACGCACTCGAGGCCCTTCTCAGTATGGAGAACATCGATGTCTGTGCTGTAACTGAAACCTGGTTCAAGGCTCCTGAGAGCACCCCGGCACTATTAGGTTTTACCTCATATCATGCCTTCTCGCCCCAAAACCCAGACCACACCACAAAAGGAGGGGGTGTATCCATATTCATACAGGATACCCACACCTCCAGGTTGGTGGCAACGCATGAAGCTTCGAAACCATCCAGGTGCAACTAACCATAGGCAAAACTGCTCTACAAATTGTAGCATGCTACAGGCCACCCTCTCAAACTCAGGAACCCCACACAGCCTTCCTGAAGACACTGGAGGGTATAAATGTATCTCCAAACACCATCATATTGGGTGACTTCAACTACCCAAATATAGACTGGGAACATTACTCAAGCCCTAACTTTCTAGCCCAACGGTTCCTGGAGTTCATAAATTCAAATGCCATGGAACAGCTAGTCACTGTTCCCACGAGAGGAGAAAATATACTAGATCTCATTGTCACAAACATGGGGACAAAATGCTCCACACCGAAGTATATCCCTCATTGGTGAGATCTGATCATAAACTAATCTCACTGGAAATCCACATCCCGCCCCACCCCAAACAAAAAAGACCATAGTGAAGAACTTCTCTAAAGCAAACTTCACACTACTCAAGACTGGTGTAGTATCCTTCAAGGCCCCTGAGCCAGAGGAAACCACAACCCAAGCTGCGGAAGCCCTTACAAATGCCTTCTATGAACACCTCCAGGACTGCATGGATCAGGCAATCCCAAATAAAACCAAGACTCTTTCCACAAAGGGCAAACGTCCAGTCTGGTGGACCCCAGCCATTAACAAACTTTACAATAAGAGAAGAAAGCTATTACATGATAGAACAAAATCCATAAAAGGGAAGTCACCCTGATCATTATTAGTAAAAAATACGAGCACTCATAAAATCAACTAAGGCCAATTTTGAGAGAAAAATTGCCATGGATTCAAAGGACAATCATAAGGCCTTTTTCAGCTATGTTAGGAACCTGGGTGGAAACTCCCAGATATGCTCAGAATTAGTCCAAAATGATACAAAAATCACTGAACCCACAGACATTGCCAACATACTGGCAGACAGGTTCAGTGCAAACTTCACCCCCCTCTCCCCCCTAAAGGAGAGATAACTATCCCAGCCGAGTGTAGCCTCCCGGACATCTCAAATGCGCAGGTGAAAACTGCTCTCTCTAAAGCTAAAAACACAGCATCAATGGGACTGGATGGTGTCCCCGGCTGTGTGCTACACGAGCTAAATGAGGAATTAAACCCGCATAAGGCAGCTGTTTAATCTCAGCCTTACCACAGGATACGTGCCCAAGGAGTGGCGTCGGCAACTGTGGTCCCACTCCACAAAGGCGCCTCACGGACCCTGGTAATTACCGCCCCATAAGCTTAACAAGTCTAGTCTGCAAAGCTATGGAGAGGATCATAATGGAGCTCATAAACAAAGATATAGGGGACTTGCAGACATTGGACCCGACCCAGTTTGGCTTTGTCAAGGGAAGATCATGCCTTTTGAACTTGGTCGACTTCTTTGAAACAGTCACCAAGGCCATTGATGAGGGAAAGGCAGTCCATACAGCCTACCTTGACCTTGCAAAGGCTTTCGACACAATACCCCACTCGGGTATTGTAGAAAAACTTACCAGCTGAAATGTAAACCCATATGTCACAAGATGGGTTGCAAAATGGCTTAAGGACAGAACCCACAGGGTTAGAGTTGCTGGCGCTGTGTCAGACTCCAAGCCGGTCACAAGTGGTGTCCCACAGGGCTCGGTCCTTGGCCCCCTATTGTTTGGCATCTACTTCTCAGAAGTACAGGCCAGCATGGGAGGACTTTGGCTGACAAAGTTTGCAGACGACTGCAAACTGGGCGCCATAGTGGAAAGTGCATCGGACACAGATATCCTTCAGAAGGGACTCACGGAAACAGATAGCTGGTGCCAGAGCCATGGCCTGAAGTTAAACGCCAAAAAATGTATAGTCATACCCTTCGGGAAAAACAAGGTAACCCCAAGCTACCATATAGGTGGCAATCCACTAAGCACAGAAGAGGTTATCAGGGACCTGGGGACCCAGGTTGACAGTGGCCTTTCTTTTGACACTCACATTGCTAAAGTGGTTAGAAAGACCTTCTACATTGCCCACCTGATCATGAAGGGATTCACATCCAGATCTAGTGAGGTCATTGTTCCCCTGTACTCTTCACTTATCAGACCAATGATCGAGTACAATGCCCCATTCGGGATGTATCTCACCAGACATCTGCAGCAATTGGAGAGACCCCAAAAGTTCCTCACCAAAAGGATAAAGGGACTCCAAAATCTGTCATATGCTGCCAGATTGAAGAAACTCCAGCTCTATTCAGTCGCATACCGTCTGCTCAGAGGTGACATGTGCCTGACATACAAGGCCATGTCCAACCCGGAATTAATGGACATGCTCCACCTCAAAAAATCCAAATCCACCAAAACCACTAGAGCAAGCGACTTAAACCTTAGCACGGATATAAATAGGACGTGCTGGAGGGATAGATTTATCACTCAGAGACTCCCTATGCTGTGGAATAAAATCCCAGTCCATGTGAGGCAGAGCACCTCGCTGACTCTGTTCAAGAGAAATCTAGACCTGTGGATGGGAGATCATAGGTTTACCCCAGGAATCATCTCTGTGTCACTGCTGGACAGAGGCACAACAAACTAATGGGCACAGTATTTTTTCATATAAGGGGTGGTGTAAGCCACAAAAATTTGGGCTAGGCTTATAAATGCCTTAGGGCAGATAGCCTAGTATAAACCTATGAACCTATGAACCTATAAAGACCATTTTCACTTCTCCTGCTAAGTCAGTTCAGTGACTATTTAACTGTTATAAAAAACATCAAGGTTAAGTCACTGTTATGCACACATATGGTATCTGTACATATAAATTGCAACGACTATATTGAGTTTTGCACATACATTTAATATTTGATTGTGATTTACCTCATTCAGGCTTATCGGGCCTTATTGCATATTTCAGTTAATGCTTATAGCTACTTATGACATCCAGACCTTATTTTGGATCTGGCTTCTTTAACTAAGTGACTTACCAGTTAACAATAGCCAGTATTAGACAGGGCAGATGAACTCTTAGATTTTTTTGAAAAAAACTCTCATTGATATTTCCACTGTAAGTTGCATTTCTTGAGAGAGATTCAGTGCTAGTCATATTGCTAATTATACACTCAAGCATATGTTTTTACATAGAGAGGAATTTTTTGCTGTCATGGCTTATATCTGATTAACAATTGTATTCTAACAATACATGCCTAGGTTGTATGTTTCCAATATATAATGATTTGTGAAAGTTTAGCAAAAATAATAATTCTGGGCTTGTTTGCATTATAACATATTATAGTATTCATGGAAAACATGAACACACTGACTATTATCACAGTAAAGAATATTTCTTATTGATAACATTGCCATTTGTACAGTTCTGATAACATTGCTATTTGTACAGTTTAATAGATTTTATTGTTCACAAAATATTTACATACATCTCATGCTTTTTCATAAAATACTCAGGAATGCAATGATGTATGTATGCTATTAAAGGTGTGACATTCCACAACGCAAAGGTTTTATTGAATTAAAAACTGACCATAGCCATTCCAATTTACTTCACACAAATGCACACTAATCCTGGAAAGCCAGATCACTTATTTTCTAACTTAATCACCACATAAGAGTCGGTTATTTTCATCCATAGATATATTCTCTATCTAGCAAATACAGCCACCTTGTTGAGTGTGCACAGCTAAGATGTCTTAATTTGGGGAAAATAATGGCCACAGTAATGTATGTTAAATCTGTTTCATATAAATGCCCAAATTCACACTAATCCTGCAAAGCCAGATTTATGTTTATTTTACTTGAGTAAACTAATACAGGTTCAGTCACTTTTACCTATACATATACAGTTTACACAACATTTATAGCCACTTTATCAACTGAATACACCCCCACTGTCTGACTGTGATAAAAATAATGGCCATAGTGATGTTTTTCAGTTTAGCTCTGCACAAATACACAATGGTCTTACAAAGCCAGAATAATGGCAAATATAAACAAATGACATCAATGCCAGTCACTTTAATCTGCAGATATTGTGTATACCTACCAGTTGTACCAAATATTTCAACTGTGTATACCTCAGATGTCTGACTGTAATAAAAATAATGTCCACAGTAATTTATTTCCACTGTATTTCACACAAACACATTGCAACCAGACACAATAAAGTATCAGGTGTTGTCATACCGTGATACCTCATCCAGGAAGTATTTAGGTTCATAGGTTCATAGGTTCATACTAGGCTATCTGCCCTGGGGCAATTATAAGCATAGCCCGATTCTGTATGGCTTACGCCACCCCTTGATTTGAGTATACTGTGCCCTTTTTAAGGTTTAGTTTACTGTGCCTCTGTCTAATAGTGACACGGGAGTAATCCCTGGGACAAACCTACGATCCCCCATCCACCTATCGAGATTCTTCTTGAAGAGATTCAGTGAGGTGCTCTGCCTCACATGAACTGGAATTCTATTCCAGAGGGAAGGGAGCCTCTGGGTTATGAACCTGTCCCTCCAGCAAGTTCTATTTATTTCTGTGCTGAGGTTCAAGTCCCTCGAGCGTGTGGCTCTAAGGGATTTAGATTTACTGAGGTGGAGCATGTCCATTAATTCTGGATTTGACATAGCTTTGTATGTCAGGCATAGATCACCTCGAAGTAGGCGGTATGCAACTGAGTAGAGCTGGAGTTTTTTTTAACCTAGCAGCATATGGCATCTGTTTGAGACCCTTGATCCTCTTGGTGAGATACTTTTGGGGTCTTTCTAATTGCTGCAGGTGTCGGGTAAGGTACATCCCAAAAGGGGCATTGTATTCTATGATGGGTCTGATGAGGGATGAATAAAGGGGCACGATTACCTCTCTTTATCTAGATGTGAAACCCTTCATGATGAGGTGGGCTATGTAGAAGGTCTTTCTAACCACTTTGGCAATGTGGTTTTCAAAGGAGAGATTGCTATCAGCTTGGGTCCCCAGATCCCTCATAACTTTCTCTGTACTTAATGGGTTTCCGCCTATGTGGTAATTTGTGGGCACATTGTTTTTGCCAAAGGGTATGACTATACATTTTTTGGCATTTAGCTTTAAACCATGGCGCTGGCACCAGTTATCTGTCTCTGTGAGACCTTTTTGAAGGATGTTTGTGTCAGCTGGAGAGTCGATTATGGCGCCCAGTTTGCAGTCGTCTGCGAACTTGGTGAGCCATAGTCCTCCCACGTTTGCCTGTACCTCAGAAAAGTATATACCGAACAAGAGTGGTCCCAGGACAGAACCCTGTGGGATGACACTTGTGACTGGTTTCAAGTCTGACATGGCTCCAGCAACTCTCACTCTGTGGGTTCTGTCTTTGAGCCAGTTTGTGACCCATCTTGTGACATAGGGGTTTATATTTAAGCTGGATAGCCTATCTATGATGCCCGAGTGGGGTATTGTGACAAATGCCTTTGCAAGGTCCAGATAGGCTGTGTGGACTACCTTCCCTTCATCTATGGCTTTGGTGACTGTTTTGAAGAAGTCAACCAGGTTCAAAAGGCAGGATCTGCCCTTGACAAAGCCGAACTGGGTAGCATCTAGTGTCTGTAGGTCTCCGATGTCTTTGTTTATGAGTTCCATGATGATCCTCTCCATAGCCTTGCAGACTAAGCTAGTCAGGCTTATGGGGCGATAGTTTCCAGGGTCCGTAGAGGCACCACCTTTGTGGAGTGGGACCACTGTTGCTGTACGCCATTCTGTGGGCACATATCCTGTACTGACTCTGAGATTGTATAGCTGTTTTATTTGAGGGATTAGTTCCTCTTGGAGTTCATGTAGAACGCAACCTGGGACGCCATCTGGTCCCATGGAAGCAGTGTTTTTTGCTTTGGAGAGGGCAGCCTTCACCTGAGCATCAGAGATGTTTGGGAGGCAGCCCTCTGCCGGGATAGATACTTGCTTTTTTGGGGGGAGGGGGTGGAGAAGTTTGCACTGAACCTGTCTGCCAGGATATTGGCGATGTCTGTGGGTTCAGTGTATTTTTTGTCATTTAGAATCAACTCAGAACAAGTCTGGGAGTTGCATCCCAGGTTCCTAACATAACTGAAAAAAAGCCTTATGATTGTCTTTGGTGTCCTGTGCAATTTTTCTCTCAAAGCTGGCCTTGGAGGATTTTATGAGGGATCGTAATTTTTGCTAGTACTGATCAAAGATGCCTTCCCTATTAGGGATTTTGCTCTATCATGTAGTAGCTTCCTCCTTCTGTTGTACAGTTTATTTATGACAGGGGTCCACCAGACTGGACGCCTGCCTTTGGATGATTGGGTCTTGGTTTTGTTTGGGATAGCATGATCCATGCATTCCTGGAGATGTCCGTAGAATGCGTTTATATAGGATTCTGCAGTTTGGGCCGTAGTTTCCACTGGCCCTGGGGCCTTGAAGGATTCCACTTCGGTTTTGAGAAGTGAGAAGTTCACTTTTGAGAAGTTTTTCACTGTGGTTTTCTGGGCTGGGGGGGGGGTCGGGATGTGGGCATCCAGTGAAATTAAGTTATGGTCTGATCTTACCAATGAGGGATATACTTCTGGTGTGGAGCATAGAGTCCCCATGTTGGTAATGATCAGGTCTAGTATGTTGTCCCCTCTTGTGGGAGTGGTGACTAATTCTTCCATAGCATTTGAGTTTATAATTTCCAGGAACCTTTGAGCTAAGGTGCTGGGGCTTGAGTAGTGCTCCCAGTCAATGTGTGGGTAGTTGAAGTCACCCAATATAATGGTGTTCGGAGAGATCTTCATGTTCTCCAATGTTTTCAGGAAAGCCAAGTGGGATTCCTGACTTTGAGAGGGTGGTCTGTAGGATGCTATAAACTGAAAAGCAGTCTTGCCCACTGTTAGTTGCACATGGATGGTCTCTGATACTTTGTGCAATGCCACTAACCTGGAGGTGTGGATATCCTTGATAAATATGGAAACTCCCCCTCCTTTTGTGGTTCGGTCCGGGTTTTGGGACCGAAAAGCATGATATGAGGTATAGCCTGGTAGTGCTGGGGTGCTCCCTGGAGCCTTGAACCAGGTTTCTGTCACTGTACAGATATCAATGTTCTCCATACTGAGAAGAGCTTTGAGTGCATGCATCTTGAGGTTAAGACTTCTGGCATTAAGCAGCATTACCCTTAGTTTCTTGTTCCTTGTGCTGTCTATGGGGGTGGGTTTGACTTTTGAGCCTTGCCTAAAAATGGCACTATGGGGGTAGCAAGAGCCTTTGCCAATATCCGAAAGCCCAGTGGTGACAGGTGCGAGCCGTCCCTAGTGAAGCAATGTGGCTTGTCATGCATGTCATCCCAGGCTGACAGACACTGGATCCCCTTTGAATGACACCAAAAGTTTAGCCAATTGTTAAAATTGATCATTTTGTCTTTGTACTGTGGCATCATTCTAGGTGAGGGTAAGATGCTGCTCAAGGTCAGGGTCATACCAGCCTGGGCTACATGATCAAAGAGCTCCTCTATGTCTCTTTTCATGTAGTCCAGGGAGGTACGTCTCAGGTCATTCACACCAGCATGTACAATGACTGAGTCATATTTGTATTTGCTTTGGAGTGACCTGAGTGCTTGCGTTATGTGGCGGATCCTAGCACCCGACAGGCAGCTCACCGTGACCTTCTCTTTATTCAGCCTGGTGAGCAGGACATCAGTGTGTCTGACAATAGAGTCACCTATTACAAGAGTATCAGGTTCTAGATGGAACTACCTGCCCACAGATGTAAGGAATGCTAGCAGCACTTAACAGCTTTAAAAAAATCTCTTTATGGTTACAGTATAAACCAAGTCTATTACATCTGTAAATAGATGATGTACCTAGTCATTTTATTCTTGTTGTCTTTTACTTCTGTAAGTTCTTTTCAGTGCATCATAATGCCTGTTGTAATAAATGTATTCATCCAACCTATGACAATTTTCTAACGTACAAAATGTTAAGT
This sequence comes from Protopterus annectens, assembly GCF_019279795.1. Classification (NCBI taxonomy): domain Eukaryota; kingdom Metazoa; phylum Chordata; order Ceratodontiformes; family Protopteridae; genus Protopterus; species Protopterus annectens. The sequence continues at coordinate 1,988,036,346 of NC_056739.1, forward strand.
TGTTAATAATTTTTTTACAGATATTTCCAATGTGTTTTATGTTTTAAAACATTCATTTTTGTATATTTGTAAATTATTTATTTGTAGTTCTAATTTCTGAAGGTTTAGTACCTGAGCCTCTACTGACAATGGACCACAACACATTTGACAACTCATTTATCAAAACATAGATAACTAAATAAATCAATTCATACAGATTGCAAACATTTCTCTCAATTGTAGTATAGAGGCTGCTGTAACAAACCCTCAAAAACTCTACCTACATACTGATAGTTTCTGAGGAAGTCAGTTAAAGAAACCACTACTCATGAGTGCCTCCTAAAACTAAGTGACTGTGTTTAGTGAATATTACCTGATCAGCACTCACTATACAATTAAATGTCTACATACTAAGATAGGAAGTGGGCAGAGCCCTAATATGATCCAGCTATGAAATGGCAACAATGGTGGGTTGATGCTGGAAATGTAACACACACGTTGCAGGAACAGCTAGGAAGAGAGGCATGGAGTGACCTGCATTAGAGTACCACAAGCAACATGTGATAGAACATTCTAGAGCTAGGGTCATAGTTAGAGATGCAGCTTTCTGACAAAGTCACTAATGAAGCATGATCCGTTGACCACATTATTCTGTTTAATGTGAGAGTTAAAATGAAATCATATTATACAAATGCAATGTTTCAACATTTTATCCCGGTTAACGTTGCAAAAACAAGGAACTTTTCATTTAAGTCCATGGATATATCCCAGATGGTTAATGGGGAGATGCCTTAGTACCCTAGCAAACAATCCACTCAAAAAAAAACATTTTTTTTTCAGCTACAGTTGAGGCAAACAAGAAAAAAACAGAAAAGCAAACTGTTTTACTGTCATTTAGTCAACATTTATTCTTTGATAGGGAGTGCCAAGAGCTAAAATATTATTGGAATCAATCACTTTACTTACAGCATACTCAAGCTGCCTACTTGGAAAGCCTCAGAAAACTAATTGCAAAATCCCAAATATGTTTCTAGGAAACAGTTCTGCAGTACCAAAAAAAGCTTTAGTTCACTGAGTAGCTGAAATATGAACTTCTGTATTGAACAAATAATGTATTACTGTACTTAATACTGTATACATTTAAAACAGATCCGCATAGTATAAATGGCATTGTCATAAATTCTAAGTATGATGCCAGAATAGTTTAATACCACTGCCAAGAATATTGCAGCTAAAACATACAAAGCTGTCTATAACAATTAAATGAATAAACTTCATTTGTTCCAGTGCAACAAAAAGTAAGCTATTTCTGAAATAAATGAAACTCCTTAGCTAAAAAAATAATAACTTTTCAGAAAGGAATGCTTGCAAACTTTATTGACACGAAAACACTGCACTGCCAAAGAACATCTAATTTTTTTCCTTTTTGTTTGTTTTGACGTGTCACAGCAACTTAGCTTATAATGCAATGCTATATTTATAGGTATGCAAAAGTAAAAAGAGGCTGACTGAAGAATACCTGTGGTAGCAAATAGTATTTCAATGTTCCCTACTAATTTATTGTCTGTTAAATCCATAATGAATTATTTCTAGTAATATAATCCATACACCTTTTTAAAGTCTTCCATATGTAAGGTTTATCTTGTTTGACTTCTTGTTCTCTGCCTGATTATTGCTAATCTGCATCTGCTTATGAATTTTCCCACCCACCCACTCACACTACTGCTTTTGTACTTTTAAACTTGGTAGCTTTAGAGCTGCACGCCCACACTATAAATATGATTTTGGACACTCCTTTCAGCCTCATCTCATCTGCTCATTCTTGTGAGCACTGAGAGATCAGCTGGGAAGGTCCTCCCCTTACTTTCTTAAACTTGAATTATCTTCTGTTTCTTACCTTCCCATTTACTAAAACTTGCACTTTATTCAGCTGGGAGGAGAGGGTAGCCGCTGCCCTTCTGAGCTGGGAATTGCTGTTATTCTAAGTGTCCTTCTACTGATTTAAGCACTTGGGCTCCAAAATAGTTATTTTACAATAGGAAGGTTGGTGTTTACACTCTTGTGGCATTACTGTCTTGACAGATTTTTGTAACTACTAGAGCATGTAGTTTGCTCATAGCTGAGCTTTGCTCATCAAGTTGTCTTATTAACTTATTCAATATTTAAATTTCCCTTATTCCTCCCTAGTAGATCAGTAGCCATGGATATGCACTTCTTTACTGTTTCTGTGGCCAGTCTAGTTGAGATGGGTACTCAAAGGTACTGTAGCAATTGCCTTACGTACATTGACAACCCACCAATGTCATTTAGTTGAATGTTTGCCTCAGTCTAGTAATTATTTTACATTTCTTTGCATATAAAATACTTTAGAAACACTTCCAAATAAAAAGATCTTAAACATAATACTGCATACTGTAGTAATAGCAATAATAACAATCGTGTAAGTATAGTGTAATACTGTAACAGTACAGTAACTGTCTGTACACTTGTACAGTACAGTGCGGTACGCACTGTAAAAAACATTAAAGAAACAGTTCTGAAAACAATTTAAATGGAAAAAAAGAAAAAAGATAACAATTACTATAAAGGTTAACACTCATTTGTGAGTTAACGTTATGATAACTTTATTAATTGAATGATGCAGAAAATGATGGACTTGTTGTTGGAGAGACTGGGCCTGGCGGTGCAGAGTCAGGGTTTGATTCTGCTGCTGGAGAGAGGGTGTTTACTGCTGCAGTAAATTTTTTGAAGTCGGCATCAAGGGAGGTTTGTACAGAGCTTTTCTTTTTCTCATCATAAATGGCCTTATAGCAGATGAGGCCCTCAGAAACTGTACGGTAAATTTGGATGAATCGCTCTGTATTAGGATCTTGCTCCTCTAAATTTGCCATTCCTGCTTCAATGAGATGAAAGGCTTCAGCCAACTCTTTTGTCGAAAACTTTTTTTGATTTTGGAGTTTCTAGGTCCCTGTTTTCTTCCTCAAATGCTATCTTCTGCTGCTCCACATCCATAAGGTCTTCATTGGTCAGTTCTTTGTAATGGGAGTCAAGTAACTCTATGACATCCGTGTCAGTGACATCTAACTGCAGTTGATTACCAATATCAACCACAGCTTGTCTGGCTACAGCAATGTCATCATCTGTAGAAGTCTGTAAAGCAGGCACAAATTGTGAGCACAATTTGTTACACACTCCTTTCATATTTGACTGCTTTATTTCATCCCAAGAATCGGCAATATTTTTGATGGTATCATAGATGTTATAATTCTTCCAGAGCTCCCTTAAGGTCATTGTATTATCTTGGGTAGCCCTGACTGCTTGTGAGAAGGTCCAACATAAATAATAGGCCTTAAATTAAGCTACTACTCCCTGATCCATTGGCTGAAGTAATGATGTGGTGTTGGGGGGTAAAAATACGACCTTTACATTTAAGCGTAAGTCATCTAAACTGTTTGGATGTCCAGGTGCATTGTCAAGTAAAAAAAGAATTTTGAAAGGAATGTTTTTGGCCAGGAAATACATTTGAACAGCAGGAACAAAATGGTTCAAGATCCAATCTTCATAGATGGCAATTGTAACCCAAACCTTTACATTTGCCTTCCAAATAAAAGGAAGAGATGCTTTAATGACATGTGTAGTGCCCTTGGATTTAAGGAGCAATACACAGGCAAAGACATCAGCTTAAAATCACAGGAAGCATTACTTACAAACAATAATGATAGCTTGTCTTTTGCTACCTTATGCCCAGCTGCAATTTTTTCCTTTTTTGAAATGTAAGTCCTTTTAGGCATTTTCTTCCAAAATAAGTCAGTCTCATCTACATTAAATATATGGTCTGACAAATAATCTCTCTCTTCAATAATTTTTTCAACATTTTAGGAAAATCCCTTGCAGCGCTTACATCTGCACTCAGAGCTTCACCTTGAGTTTTAACGATATGCAAATTAGCTCTCATTTTAAAGCAATGAAACCAGCCCCTACTCACAAAAAAATCTTTGTCACACCCACCTGCACTTGCTGCTCGAGCAGCTTTTCTTGCACTAATGAAAGGCTAATAGGAATATTCCCCTGATTTTGGTCATCGACTGTTGTTTTGTAATAATCATAGTTTTCATCAGGGTATGGCCTTTCACATGATTCATTATTCTTTCTTTATCTTTTAAAATTGTTCTGATCATTGATCAGCTATTGCCTAATGCCTTTCCAATGCCAGGTGGTGCTTCACCTCTCTTGCATCTCTTTATTATGTCCACTTTGCTTTCCAGGGTGACTGCTTTCCTTTTCTTTAAAACATTACTAGCATGTGCATCGGATTTACATTTTGGAGGCATGGGTCATGGCGTCACCAATGCTGAAGTTCACAAATGTGTCTGGCTGCAGTACGGTACAGTACAGTACTAAACTGCAGCGCCACAGGATATGCATACAGTACTGGAGTCTGCAGCTAGACACTTCTCAGGTCTAATTGGTCGATACTATCACTGTGTATACTGAATTAACATTTCAATTCAGCTGATTCAGAGCAGTATTTTACAGACATTCCCTTTTTTTACAGATAATAGTACATAAAATGCAATAAAGTACAGTATAGTACAGTAGAATGTTCCAAAAAATGTTAAACTTACCTCTTTTTAAGCTTCGCTTCACATTTCTATACTGCAGGCATCACCCACGAATGTTTTCCACTCTTTTCTGGACTTTCAGATCTCTGCCCGATCTCCTAGACCCCAGTGAGCTGCAGTGGCATTTGCCCATTCTACAAAACAGCACAGTAACTACTTCAAAACTGTACTGAAGCAAACAGCCAATCAAATTGTCAAAACTAAGACTCCCTTAGCCAATGGGATTGCTTCTTCTTCATGAACGAGGAAGTAACTGCTCTAACAAGATGTGTGAGCAGCTTCATGAATGGAGAAGATGGAGGAAAAGTTAAGAACAGCTTATTTCTCCAAATAACAGTAAGATGTTTCTTTTTTATTTATTCTGATGTTTTGTCCGACATTGCGGCAGCTCGTTCATATCTATGGGTTGTCCACATGTCAGATGTTCGTAACCAGGGCACTGGCTGTGCCTAACCAGGCATATCTAACAATTGGAACATCCACAGAGGCTTCTCATTAAAAGAATACAGGGCATAAGTAAAATATTCTATGCAGACTACCTCATGGCCCTATCCCTGTATTCTGTCTCCTACAGGCTTTTGAGGATAGATCTATGCCTTGCATACAGGGCATTGTCAGACCCCACTCTGATGGACCTCCTGCATATCCACAAAACAAACAGCACCAGAATTACCCATTCTAAAGATTAAACCTAGCCTGTGATATAAATAGGACCTACTGGAGAGATAGGTATGTATCCCAGAGACTACCGCATCAGCAGAGTTCCTCCCTAACCCAATTCAAGTGCAACTTGGACAATTGGATGGGAAACCAGAAATTCATCCCTTGTTTGGCACCTATGTCTCTAATGGACATTGTTAACCTGTAAATGGTTCATCTCCCAGGCCCATGTTTACACTTACCAAGGTTATCAGAACTTGTCAGAGATTTGAGACGCATGGCTATGCTTAAAAGGCCCTTGTGGTCATTAGTCTAGTAAAAACCTACGAACCTATGAGCCTATAAGTCACACAGGCACTCAGGTCATTGAACCACAGGTACCAGTATGATTCTGGCATAGTTCATGTGGGTGTTAATGACCTGAGACGTACCACCCTTAACTATATAAAGCAAGATATGATTGAACTCATTGATTATGTGTCTCAGACAAGTATGAGCCTGGAACTGAGTAGCATAGTACCTTCTCCAAGGATAATGCCACATTACACACAGAAAATAATTGATTTTAACAATTTGCTTAGCATCTGGTGTCATTCCATGGAGGTACAATATTTGATAGCCTGGAAGGACATGGTTGACAAACTATACTGTTTTGCTAGGGATGGTGCACTTGTCCACTCTAGACTTTCAGATACTGGCAAAGACCTTTTCCACCCACCATAGTGCCTCTTTTAGGTAATGCCAAATTAATAAATCTACCAACTTAACTGAACCTATGAAGGAATATCTGAAGATGGTACTGCTCAGTGCTGGAGGTCTTAACAAGAAACTCCACTCCCTACAAACCTTCTTCTCCCTGGAAAGTGTAGACATCTGTGTAATAACAGAAACATGGTTTAAAGTTGTTAAGACTTTAACTTTAAACAATGCAAAGTTATAATGCCTTTCACACCTTTAGACCAGCTACTGCACAGGAGGGAACTAAAGGTGGAGGAGTCTCAGAATAGTTAAAGTTTGTGAATACATGTGCAACTCACAATAAACAGGGTCTCATACCATATCCTGACAACTTATAGGTCCCCCTCCATATCTCAGGGAATCCATACTATCTATCTCAATGTACTACAGTCCCTCACTGTTCAACCCAATACAATATTCATGGGAGATCTCAACTACCCCTCTATAGATTGGATATCCTACACCACTTCTAATGCACAAGCCCAGCGATTCCTAAACTTTGTTAATACCAATATCCTAGAACAGCTGGTCCATTCTCCTACCACGGGTACAAACATCCTTGACCTTGTACCTAATGTAATGTCTTCACTTGTCAGATCTGACCATAAGGCACTATTACTTGAAATAAAATTAAATCTGGGGATTCAGTGAAACCAAAAATCTTTAGGAACTATTCCAAGGCTAACCTCCCTCTACTAAGTGCCATCTTGGCTAAATTCCAAGCACCCCCAAACCCAGTAAATACCACAGCATATTCTCAGCTATTTACAAAATCTCTGTAGAGATATACTGACAGCTGAATAGAGCAAAATGTGCTCACTTGTACTAAGAATAAGACAAACTCAAAAAACAAGCCACCCTGGTGAAATCACAATATCAATCGGTTATACAACAAAACAAAAAAAAATCTTGGCCAAGCGTAGCAGGAACAAAGCCATACGTACTAAAAGCCCCTTGACCAATCTAAACAAGCAGCTGAGAGGGTTAATTAATACTTCAAAGGCTAAATTTGAAGAAAGAATATCATCTCAGGGATAGGACAACCACAAAGTTTTCTATAGCTTTGTCCGTAACCTCAGGGGAAATACACAACAATGCACAGAACCTATTGTAAATTGCTTCACCCAAATTGAACCTGGGGCCAGTGCCAATCATTTGGCTAACAGGTTCTGCTCAAATCCCCCCCACTCTCCCTACAATAGTCCAAAGGAAATAGAGCATAACACAATTGATGCATTTTCCAAGGCCAAAAATACTGCATCAATGGGCCCCAATAACATCCCAGGATGTTTAATAAATAGTATGAAATATGGCCTCTCTAGTCCACTTGAATCATTTTTCAACTGGAACCTTCAGTCAGATTTTGTGCTTCAGGAAAGGAAGATGGCTACCATAATCCCCCTGAGCAAAGGAGATCCAACCACTGATCCTGGTAACTACAGGCCTGTAAGTCTTATTAGCCACCTATAAAAGGCCATGGAAAGAATCATCATGTACATGATAAATAAGGACATAGGTAACCTGCAAACACTGGACCTATCATAGTTCAGCTTTGTTAAAGGTAGGTCATGCCTATTAAATCTGGAGGACATTTTTGAGAGGGTCAACAAAGCATTGGATGAAGGTAAGACTGCACACAGCTTATCTCGACATGGCTAAGGCTTTCAATACAATATCCCACGCAGCCATTATAGATAAGCTCACTAATTTAGGTATAAATTCTTTTATCACCCACTGGATAGCCAACTGGCTCACTGATAGGACCCAGGAGGTCAAAACAGGTGAGGCCACCTCCACAAAGAGGCCAGTAACTAGCAGCATCTCCCAGGGCTCAATACTGGGCCTGCTCATTTTTGGTATCCATTTTTCTGAAATGTAAGCAAATGCATAAAGGTTTATGGCTGACTAAGTTTGCAGATGATTGCAAGCTGGGGGCTATCATCGACTCCCCAGCAGACACTAGCTTTCTTCAAGAAAGTCTTTCTCTGACTAACAAATGGTGCCAAATCCATGGTCTTAAACTCAATGCTAAGAAATGCATAACTGCACCCTTTGGGAAGTCAACCATCCTGGCTAATTACCATGTTAATAATATGCTCCAAAGAGCTGACCCAGTGGTCGGGAATCTGTAGACACATGGTAGACAGTAGCCTTACCTTCGACCATCCATGTGGCCACAGTGCTGTGGAAATCCTTTTATGTTGCAAAACTTATAAGTAAGGTCATTACCCCACTATAACCTGCCCTTTTCAGACCAAACATAGAGGACAATGCTCCCTTTGGCATGTACCTGACCAGGCATATGCAGCAACTAAAGTGACCTCAGAGGTTCCTTATAAAAAGTATACAAGGCGTAACAAGCCTCCCTTATGCAGAGTGCCTTAAAGTCCTTTCTCTCTACTCAGTCTCATATAGATTGCTGAGGGGTGATCTATGTCTGGCTTACAAAGCATCCACAAAACCCACACTTATGAATCTCCTACATATTTGCAAGTCAAAGAGCACCAGAAATACAAGGTCTAGAGACCTGAATTTTGTCAGTGACTTAAACAAAACATGCTGGAAATACAGATATGTTTTCCAGAGACTACCTCTCCTATGGAACAGGCTTCCCATCCACGTGAAGCTTAGTTTGTCTTTTACTCAGTTTAAGCGCAACCTAGACCATTGGATGGGGAATATAAAATTTACATCAGGTCTGGCACCCATGTCCCTTATGGACAGAGATAGCTTATAAATGCCTCACCCTTGATGTCCTATTTGGATACAGGACATCAATATTTTTTGGGAAAACTTGCCAAGGCTTAGAAAGGACTCCAGGTCATTGGCCTAGTAACAATCTCTGAATCTATGATTCTATAAATCTACTGTTTATATGAATCTGCTGTTTATGTTCGCTGACATGATGTCTTCTGAATGTATGAACTTGCTCCTGGGAAATTAACTATAATTTATGAAGTCCACTCAACTTCTGCAGTCTGCCGTAGTGTAGTTGCCATAACCCTTTCACATTACATCCATCCCAGCTACACCTGAAACCTTACAATGGCACATTGGCATATGCTGTACCACTGTCGGTGAAATGGTGCTTCTACATCCCAATACCCTCTCAGAAAAGGTAAATGCCTTAATTCTACCACTGAACTTCAGTTTCTAACTGTTGTTAATGACTGTTACACTTCTTCTGTCCTTCCTTTTTTTTAATTCCCACTTGCCAATAAAAATGCATTTTGTGCAGATCATCTAATTCATACTTTATTCCAGTATGGGTGCAATACAATTTTACTCTGGCCACTTCATCCCACCATACAGTCATAGTATCTCTGTACTGTACACCCTTACTCTGCAGGCTTAAACTTTTGTTCGTATTTTTGCACCATAGAATACATTATTCCTGTTTCAGCCTTATTAGTGTCTTGGAAAAGGGGAAAGGTGAATTTAACATCTGATAGGCAGAGTCCCATATCTTCCTGTATCCCATCATCGTGTTGTTGTTCACAACCATCCTTTCATATCACTCTGCATTAGCCAGATGCATATACTTCTTTTCTATCTTCTTAATATGCCTGTGTTTTCTGGACTCCACCACCCCACCAAAGTACATATCATTGCATGCTTATGGTTTATTGTTATATGTTTAATTTTGATGACTGGGTAACTCTCACTGAGTCTAAATTTGATGGCTGTTTGGTTGGGACACCAGTTGATGGGCAAAGTGTCTACTGTCTAAGTATGAATAATATTGCTGCAGTTGTTTGCAAGCAGCAGCCTATGAATTTTAATGTATAAGACCTTTTAAGACAGTGGAAAAATCTAGTATCACTTAGGAGTCCTGATAATACTGGAATATCTAAAACAGCTCTAACTAGCATATTTTTTGGTGAAGCCAAGTGTTAGAAGAAGTTATTAAAGCTTCTGATATTAAAAAACAGAAAGCAGAAAGCATGTATGACAGAAAATGAATGGAAACTGACCACAAACTCCTGTGTTGTAAGAATGGATGAAAGGTTCATTAGAGAAACTAGTATCTGATTCATATTAGAATTCTTCAAGTTCACAGCTTCTTGATCAAGCAAGGAGTCATAAAAATGGAATTGCTATGTAATTATGTCAGGGGTGACATAGCAAAGAGTAAGTGTGTCTATTGGAAGGCTCTGTCCTACTGGAATATGTGAGCCAAAACAGAGGCCATTTGCTGATGGTGGAAAGGAATGAGGGATAAGACTGCATGACAGTGAGCATGTTCTTACTGATGGATATGGGAAGGTCATTCACTGGTGCTACTAGGATGTCAGAAGAATTAGGCACACATATTAACATTGTGAGGATACAATTTAGAGGACAACAGGAGGCCTCGGTATGCATGTTGTTATAAGAAAGGTGTTCAAGTCAATCAGTCTGATTTGATGCAAAGCATATTGGGAGTGATCTCATTATGAAACAGCCTTTAAATCACAATCCTTATTAGAAATGCTTTGGGAACATGCTCAATGAGTGAGATCTTATGTTTTCCAGTCAAGTCAATTTTTCTCTTATTTTTACAGCAAAGACTACATACTGATTCTGAAGTGCAATGAGATTGTGAAAATGACAAATATGGTAGTAAGGGAATTTAAAAAAATGAGAAATAATTAGATAATCTGTACCTATGATTAATGGAGTCTATATTACAGCGTTAAAATGCCATAACAGTGAATATGAAAAGACTGGCATGTATTCAGCAAAATCCATTTCCGTGATTTGCTGAAAACTTGTCAGGCAAACAAATACTTGCATCGCAACACATCAAAACTAATTTTACATAAATCAAACCCACCCATGTGGCGGGCTTCACCCCCCCCTCACCCCCTAACTAAATATACCAACTCCGAGATAGCACTACAGTGGAGAAAAGGGCAAAATTGTGTAGTTGGCCAACTACACCTTTGCCCTGTAAGAATTCAACGAATCACGGAAATTGATTTTGTTGAATACATGTCAGTCTTTTTGTATTCGCTGTTACGGCATTTCAGCGCCATAATATAGACCTACTTATGATATGCATGTCAAGATGAATGTTTTGGTAATTGTTTTATGCTAGTCAATCAAATTGCTTCAATAAACATATAAGCTCAAGCCAATAAAATTATAAATGTGGTGCAAGAATAATAAAATATAAAATTATGTTGGGACTGACTGGGAAGAATCCTATAGCTGTTCATTGAAAACCAGTTCAAGTTCCAGCTTTGGTACAAGAGATGTCTTTGCGTAATCTAGAGGAAAAAATAAATTAAATGTGCTCAGAGCTGATTAAAATAAATGAAACAGTGAAGGAGTATATAAACTCAAATGCTAAAAGACTGGAAAACGTGGACGAAACTTTAAATAGCTATTCAGATAAACTGATAAAACTGTGAAAATCAGAGGATGAAATGAAAAAAAGGCTAGCTGAGTATCAAAATGCTCAAGAAGAGCTGTTCAAAAACTGTAGTGTTAGAGGGCAGAGCATGCATGGAATACCTAAGACTTTCTGCCATACCAGAGAAACTGGAAGGAACAGTTTATATTAATTTTATAAAGCATAAATAAGCAACAGGACTGGTATTCCACAGCAGGAGCAGGGTGTGTTATTGAAAGAGCAAATTGTGTGCATGCTCCAAACCTGGCCAAAAGAAAGCAGCCAAGTCCTGTAGTAGTAAAGATGCAATCATGCCAGCAGAAAGAGTTGATCCTGAAAAAAAAACTGTGGCAGAAGGGAAGGTATTAAAAAGACAGCAGAGTGTTTGTGGAAAATTACTATTCACTGTACACCAGGCAAAGAAAAGTAAATTTATCCCAATAATCAGGGAGTGTCAAGAGTCAGGTGTGAGATTCAAGCTGGTATATACAGCTATCTTCATAATTTTTTTCACTGAAGATCAAATTCATTTCTGATGCAGAACAAGCTAAGGAGGAAACACAAAAGTTTGTCCATCAGAAAGTGAGCCATCAAACAGAAGAGAATGTAATTTCTCATACTTCTGATGATAAAGCTCATAACAAGACTTTGCCAGTGAAATCCTTTCCAAAGTTCCAAACAAAAATGTTTGAGGGACAGAAAGAAGCACAGGAGCTGGCTAGAAGAAGCAGGAGTACATAGGACTTGAAATAGAGTCTGGGTTTGGGAGGTGAAGATGAGCACTAACAAAGAAAATAAGAGACCCAGAAACTCAAGGATATAAATCGTATGATACTAAAGAAAAGTTGGCTTTATTTGCAGATGATATTATTTTGTACCTGATAAAACCAGAAAAAGGCATCTCAGTGTAGTAAAACATTCTGACCAGTTTCAAGTCATTTTGGTATATAAAATTAAAGAAGATAAAACAAAGGCTATAGCTGTAAACTATGTACCCACACATGAATTGATCCAGTGATACCCATAGTTAAGGAGACATGATAAAATGAAGTATTTAGGAGTGTGGATCCATAAGGATTCTATTATGCCAGCTAAGGATATGTTTGAAGACATTAAACAAAAGATAATATGAAAATGGAGAAACTCTAAGCTCTTCTTTATGAATATGTGTAGCAAGCTATAAGCAGTGAAATGTTTTAGTTCCTTTGGTTTTATATACTGGTCAGGTATATTTTTATCAACTAGAGAAGTTGTGGGCAATAAGGAATAAAGAGTTGAAGGAATTTATGTGGGAGGGGAAGAAAGCATTAGTCAAGTGGGATACTTTAATCCTTCCAACAGAACAAGGTAGTTTAGGATTCCCTGATTTGAAGAGATATTTTAGGGCTATACTGTTAAGACTCATATACATAACACAAGAAGAAATCTATAACTCAGAGTGGAAAGGGATGATGATGAAATGGAGTGAAATTCAAGAAATATGAACAGAATGGAATTTTAGATGCAGATCCTTAAAGGGAATAACAACAGCCATACAGAATATTATATTCACAAAGTAGGAGAAAGTATTGTAAGAACTACGCCAACAAAAGAATGGAAAAGGGAGATTTTGCCAATAGCAATGACTGCAATTAGGGCTACAGAAAATAGGCAAGAGGGGCTGGAATTTACTGGAGAAATCTATCAAAGGAACCAAGGCATTGGGAGCAAATAACTTGAGCGGGAACAGTAATAGAGTGGGAAGAGGCTAAGAAGACATTTGGAGTGCATGCTAGAGACTGTCTTCCCTATCAAGGATTGATATTAGTGTTTCGGCAAAGAGAATGGGATGGGGGAATCCTAAGTGAAAGACCTGCATTGGTAGAGTTTTCACTTGAATCTAGAAAAGAAGCTGCTGTTAAAAACAGTATAATTAGCAGGGCATATAAAATGTTGCACAATATATATATATAAATCAATCAGAGGAGGTTAGAAAAGACTGGGAAGAGGGCAATTCAAAAAGAGACAATGGGAGGACACATGTATGACTCTAAAGTATGCAATAACGTCTAGAAGATCTAGGATGTTTGCTTGGCAGTGTTTGCATGGGTATTTTTATACCCCTAGCAGTCTTCAAAGAATTAAGTGTTGGAGGTGTGATGAGGAAGAAAGAGGTAACTGGAAACATAAGTTTTGGAAGGGTAATAAGTTGGCAGACTTCAAAAATTTCCTACAGATTACTCTGTCAGAAGTAATGGGTGAGCAAATGTATGTTACTAAGGAATTTTGCTTTATGAGCTGGTAATATTCCTGTGGCAACAGGTGTAAGTGTAGGACTGCCATGCATATGGCTCTAGGTTCAAATCAACTGTAGTCCATATAGTATTATAACTGGATGGGTGACTGTAAATTCACCCTGGAAGTTCCACCTGTGTCCCTCTTGGACAGGTATTGATCGCAACTGAAATAAAGGTAAGAACTTGGCTAGGCTTGTAAGGGCCCTAGGGCCATTAGCCTAGTAACTTCCTATGATCCTATGATACAGGATTTGAATTGCCTTAGACATAGTAAAGCCTTGTTAAGTTTAATTCTGTTGGCTGCCAAAAGAAGTCATTACTAGAAAATGTAAATCAAAGTCAAAACCAACTGTATTTGAAGTATTGAATACTGTAACAGAGATTAAAGAACTGGAAGTAGAATCTTTAGAAAAGGGTAAGAACAAATTATACAGCTTACCTCAATCTGGCCAAGGCCTCTGATACCATTCTCCACTCTGGAATTACTGATAGACTCACCAAACTAGGCATCAAACCCTATATCACTAGGTGGGTTGCAAATTGGCTCACAGATAGAACCCACAGTGTGAAAGTAGCAGACTCCAAGTCAGCCTAACGACCAGTCATGAGTGGAGTCCCACAGGGATCAGTCCTGGGTCCTCTCCTGTTTGGCATTATGAGTTCCATGATGATACGTTCTATGGCCTTGCAGACCAGGCTTGTCAGGCTAATAGGTCGATAGTTCCTGGGATCAGTGGTGGCTCCCCCTTTGTGGAGTGGGATAACTGTTGTTGTGTGTCATTCAGTGGGCACAAAGCCTGATGCAAGGCTATTATTGAACATGGTGCTTAAGTGGGAAGCCAGTTCGTTCTGAAGTTCGTGTAAAACGCAGCCTGGGATGTTGTCCAGTCCCATGGATGCTGTGTTTTTGGCTTTAGAGAGTGCAGCTTTTACCTGCATATTTGTCATTACAGGGACTCTGCATTCTTCCTGTATAGATATGGGCCCTTTAGTGGGTGAGGGGGGTAAAGTTAGCACTGAAACTATCTGTTGAATTAAGTCCTGGTTCCTTGCAAAGAACAAATGGCGAATAATCAAAACTCATTGTAATTCTTACATTTCTTTCTTATTCCTGCAAAATTGTCTTTTACTCTTCTTGAAAAAGTACTAAATGCCTTTAATGTTTCTTCACCTGCAACATGCAGAAATGAGGTACACTGTAATTTTTTTCTTGTCTCAGGCCACTCACAGTGAGGAATAAAAATGAATTTATGGTTATATTGCTTCCAGTTTTCTACAGAATTGTCCGGAAGCAAACAAATTCCTAGTGGCAGTAAATGAAACATATTTTCTTCAATCAAAATATTCTTGAAGGCTTCTCATGAGCTTTGTAACACAGAAATATGAACGTTACTGAATGATGACATGCAGTTAACTCATGCTCAGAACATTGCAACTGAAAAGTTGTATTGTTTGTCAAGTGAGAATGTCAGTGCTAACTACTTCAGAACTGAAGTGCAGTATTAGACTTGGAGAAGAGGGAGAAGGTGACTTTTATGTCCCTTTTCACTTTGAGGAAAATAAGCAAAGCCTCCAAAATAAAGAATCACCACACTGGAATACGGTTTTTCATATCTGTCTAATCAAAAGTATCTTTGCTTGTAAATTCTGTGGGTTTCATTTCAGTGCAGTGCTGAGGTTTTTCACACACACACACACACACACATATACATATATATATATATATATATATATATATATATATATATATATATATATATATATATGTGTGTGTATGTATATGGGTCTACTTCAAATAAACAAAAATTCACATACCCAAATCTCTAAAAGTTGTGACGAATTCACCAAAACTGCATTTGAATGAACACTCGGATCACTGATAAGGAACTCCAGGTAAGTAACCACTTGTTCAGCACAACAAAAAACAGAAACCAAACTAAATCTTGCACCCTACACCCCCCTTACATAAATATACGAGCTGCGAGTTTGCACTACAGTGGAGAAAGGGGCAAAGTTTGCCATGGTGGCCAAGCAATTTTCTGGGCCTGAATTAAACCTAATGATAATTTCTTTAGAAATTTGTCTCACTTGCTTTTACATTATTCTGCCTATCACAGCTGGAAATTTCTTGTGAAGAAAAACACACATGGCAAGATATTTGTTATTCTCTTTTGTTATATAACCTAACTGGGATATAAAGCTCTAAGTATTCAAGGATTCATAACCCTACCATCATTTATAGCTGCATTCACCTCATCCCCTTGGGTTATAAATATACTGAAGCTTTGCATAGATGTGAATGTTGCACACACCACCAAAGTAATGCATAATTAAACATCTGGAAATATGTGCAAAGTAAAGCAAAGGTTATAGAAAATAGAAGGGCATGTCAGAAGTTAATGAACTAGTCACTGTTAAGAAGAAGCATGCAAAGCCATTTAACTCTTGTGTAGAAAGGTCAGCTATTGCAAAATGACTATTACTGTGCAAAGATATTTGAAGAGAAGTAAGAATGAATTCCAAATAATATGTTTTACTGGGAATATTTCTATAAATAGTTTGATCTATGATTACTCAGGATTCATAAATACATTGTGTAGTTTACTACAAAATTGCTGCAGAAAGAAGACATAATTAAGAATGAAATTGTATAGTTTTGCTGGTAAGGCCAGGTGCAGTGCTGTTTTTGATGTGCATTGTTATATGCAATCAATTAATTACCTAAGGTTTTCTGAGGTAGGGAATACAATACTTTGGCTGAGTTGGGAAAAGAAGATCAAAAAAGGGTGCCTCAAATTCCATTTTTCAAAAGGCTTATACCTCAGCAAGCACATTTTAAAGAATGTATAACACATATGCAGGAAAACAAATATGTAAGATATTCCCTGTATCTGGTCAAGTTACAAAATAACTAGTTATGCTTTTTCAGATAATTAGTACTGAGAAGTGTAACTCAGAAAATGTAAAAAAACAAACTTTTTTGCTGGGGCAAGTCCCTTGGCACTCCCATACCCTCTAACCTAGATATGCTAACTCTACTGTTATATTACTGTGGCAAAAAAGGGAAAACATCCCCCAAAATGGACCACTGGCTTACACAATCCAACTATCTGCTATAAAGCACACTACAATATCCAGCTGCTTGGATGAATATGCCTCAACAGAGTATAATAGTACCATAAGTAAGAGTTACAGAAAATCAGTCACTGACACACTTATTAGGGATTCTGGACCTGTCATTATTTTTCACTTTTCCTATTCAAAGAGAATGAAAGTCTGATTTGACAAGAGAAACTAGAACATTATGTTTTTTTTAACTGTGGTCTGACAGTGCACTATGGGTAAGAAGCAGCCAAGAAAACAAGATCATGTCAGCAGCTCTGCCCCTCTCATAATGCCCCCCACCCATGAAAGCATTCAGGGTTAAAAATGGGTACAGCACATAGGCAGCGAGACAGTTCCCTGTGATACATTTGTTTGGGGGCGCATGGCTGAAGTAACATTCAGCTGCAGAGAAATATGGCTGTTGCAAATTTCCCTGTAGGCAAAGAAAAAAAATGTGGTACTATGCCCACAACTTCAATAGCTAAATGAACAGGAGGAAAATAATGCCCATGACTCCCAAGGTAACATGAGACAGCAGGCAGTATGGCAGGCATCAGCAGTAGGCTGGCCAGTGGGCATGTGGCCATGCCAGTAGTAGTAAAAATGCAGTGCACAATGGACAGTGCCTTTATAATTGGTGTGTGAACCACTACCCCTTCATAGTGTCTAGGGAGCATTACCTAAAATGCATACTGGAGCATAAAGTAGCATGCAAGATTTCCTCCATGCTGTAGCACACTTCTACATTTTGTAGTTGCATAATCATGCACACTAAGCACAACACTCACTACTTAATCTGCTCCCCTGAGCTCAGTTATTGGAGCTGTGAGCATGGCAGTGTGGTTTGCGTACTACACTAAACTCTATTAGTAGTTAGCTCTGCCTTTGTATTTTCTTTTTTTTTTTTTTGGTAATTTATTGAAGCATTTGTATTGGAATTACATCTTATTTATTCTGAAGATAAAATAAATACTACTAAATAGAAATAGTCCAGGGATCTAAATATCTTCTGCAACATCAACAGAATGGTTTATATGGAAATGCATATATCACAGAGAACACTGTTGCTGTGGAACAGACTCCCTATGCACATAAAACAAACTTCATCCCTGTCTATCTTCAAGCACAACAGAGATCTATTGGTGGGAAACAGAATATTTACCACAGGAATGCCCCTTAAACTACTGGACAAAGACAGCTCCTAAATGCTTTATCTCATGCATAGGTCAATGTAAGAGAAAATAAGGACAATATTATTTCAGTTAATGCACTGAGTATTGTTTAATGGGGTACAGTACTGCTGTGTAGCTAGTGCATTGCGTATTGTTTAATGGAGTACAGTACTGTAGTGTAGTTAGTGTACTGGGTATTGTTTAATGGAGTACAGAACTGCAGTGTAGTTAGTGCACGAGCTATTGTTTAATGGGGTCCAGTGCTTTAGTGTAGCTAGTGCATGGGGTATTGTTTAATGGAGTACAGTACTGTACTGTAGCTCAGAAGGGCTCACAGGGCTCATAGACACTTAGAACTGATACAAGCAAGTAAAAGAGAGGACAGATGCAAGTGTTAACAAAGTTGTTAACATTCTAATAGATTTAATAGACTAGAAAACTGTCTGCTGATATTTTTGTAAGTTTGCTATGTATGTTCATACAACAAAACAGCAATGTGCATAGATGACAGCTATAGAGATAGACATACAGATAGAAAAAGGCACTTACTTGAACAGGCATGTGAATATATAGCTATAGATATATATCAGGACATGGATAGTTGAAGGCATGTGTTTTAATTTTAATGCTAGTTAATGATGTCAGGTGTTAGCATATTTATGTATTATTTCTTAAAAATTTTGAACATTACTGTTTATGTTCAGTCTGGTTACCTGTTTTATATTTCTGTGACATAAATAGTCTTAATCGACCATTCAAAGAGGCTTCTTATATTACAGAAGACAATACACTGAACTTAATTCAATGATGCCAGTATGAAGCATTTCTATTTCTGAATCCTTTTAGTTTTACTTAAAATATCTGAAGAATAGTCTAGATTTACAAGTTTACACTTGCAGATCGCATACTATTATTTTAATCCTGCATTTTTACAATGTAGAAATTATTACATTTTATAAAGATAACCTTTATTGTTTCTGCAAGTTAAGAATATTGGTTTGTTATCATAAGATTTTCCTTATGACTTCCTTAGATGTTTTTTGCTCCAAATGATCCTGTTTTATCTTTCCCCCCTTCAAAGATTCCAAGAAGCTTAATAATATAATGTTATCTTTTCTGGCTTTAATCTCAAAATTATGTTGACATTTCTAACTCCATTGTATGAGATGATAGATTTTAGTAATTGCTCCATTTACCTTACACAAAACTGTTTTAATTTTCCATTTCAGTAGTTCTTAGCACATAGAATATATTTATGACACATAAAATAGTCAGAATTACAAAGACATGGCACATGTAGTGCTTCTCCTCAGGCCTTCGCTGAAAATTGGCTTGTTCCAAGATGGACTTTCCCAGTAAAAAAATGTTAAATAAATAAATAATCATAGATAGAGGTGGTTTGTTACCAGCGGCTAACCACTAAAGGAATTAGAGGAACTTCCCCATTTTCCTTCCCAACAGAAAGAGTAGCGGAATGCTGAATACATAGAAATAGTTTCTAATAACATAAAAAACAAGATTGTAGCAATTAACTTCCATCAATGACCTAGCATCATTGTCACACCCTTAAAGACATATACATGGGGCGGAGCCCAGATGGCTAAATGAGAGCAGTGAATTTTGAGAGCTCCATAAACTATAATATAGGAAAATTTTATTATTTTTCAAGTTTAAAATGTCAGAAATCTATAGATAAATTACTAAACTACATAAATATCAATTCTGGTGGAGATATACAAACATTTTCCTGTCAAGTAACCTGGAGATATATTGAGTTACTGAATATGAACAACTCATGGAATTCTCACCCAGATGCTGCTTTGAAAAAAGAACTGCAATTGATGACATCTACCTTACAGGAACTATATTTGATGTTGGATGGCTTTAAAAATGATTTAGAAAACCTCAAATTAAATTCTCAAAAACAGACTGATAATCTTAAGGAACTATTACAGCAACACCATACAAAAATAACAAATATAGAGATGTCTCTTAATAACATTGTAGGAAGACTCAAATAGGAAGAATTCCAAAAATAATTTCTGCTTAAACAGAATACATGGCTGCTTAACAAAAATAGATGACTTAGAAACAGGGAAAGGAGAAACAACATAAGGATCTTTGGTCTGCCTGAAAACACTGAAGGAGAAGACATTATTTTATTCTTAACAACCTGGATTCCTGAATTTTTAGACTTGAAAGAGGGACTTTCATTTGGAATTGAAAAGGCACATAGAGCACTGAGGAAACCTGCTTCTAACTCAACAAATACTCTGCCTAGATCCATTGTTATAAAATTTCTTTTGTTTCTGGACAATGAACTAATATTAAAATCTGCTTGGAGAAAATCACCCTTAAAATACAATCAAAGCCTGAAAAGGTTTGACAATGATTATTCTTCCAGAATACTAGAACAAATGAAAAAAGTCTGGCCAATCATAAAACTGTTGAAACAAAACAACATTAAAGCACAGCTGGCTTTTCCAGCAACGATAAAAATACTTTTTGGCAATGAGATGAGAACCTTTAATGACTTAAACGAAGCTACTATATTCATCAAAAACAACATAGTGTCTATCCCAGAAGAAATGGAATGGATGGCTCCTACCCTTAAAAGAATAAAAGAAACAAATCTTTGGACTGATGCTAGAAAGAAGAAACAAAAAACTGATTCCAAGATTGCTGTCCCAAAAAATAACTCTTACCACTACATCTCTCAAAGTATCAACTGATATGGTACATCCCTTGTCATCTGTTTTTATTTTTTTTAAAAAGAAGGGAATCTTAAACAAGTGAGAAACAGTAATGATTTATTCAGAATGTTCAAAAAGTCCAGTAATTCTTCACAAACAAAGGTAGGCCAAGACTGGTTGCTATTTACATCATATATAAGCCAAACAAAGCAACATAGAAGTTTCTATTCCCCTATTTGAACTCAATTAATACTTATCTTGTTCTTTTTTCATTGATTTTCTTAAAATAATTTAAGTAATTAATTAACTAATTCAACAAGGTGCCATTCATCAGAGTTCAGACTCAAATGTAACAAATTAACATCATATATAATAGTAGTAACAGTAGAGTGTTTTGAAAAAAAATGCTGTCATGGAGACTAATGCCTTCTTCAGTTAAAGTATGATTTAAAAATGTCATGTATATCCTGGTTAAGTAACAGTAGCAAGCTCTTGGTACAAATGCCATCATTATTCTGTCTAAATATAGTTAATATCAATTATGGCAGGTATCACAGCTACGAATGCTGTTTGATCAATCCTGATATGGTGTGCGTGGATGCATCTTTGTCTGGCAGCTTGTACAAATGTCATTATTATTCTGTCTAAACATAATTAATATCAATTATGGTAGGTATCATAGCTTTGACTGCTGTTTGATTAAGCCTGAATTGGTATATGTGGATGCAGCTGTGTCTGGCAGCTGTTATATGTTGCCATTTTCATCTCCGAAAAGCTGTGGGTTGTGGCTTGTGATCAAGGTTTACTGATACTTGTGTATTAGGAAGAGACATTTGGTGTTTTAGCCTGGATCCAGGGGAAGGGGGTGGATAGAATTGTGATCTGAGATATTTTAGCAGAGAATGGTTTGTTTGTACGTCTGCTGAGTGAGAGGTGGGAGGGCTGGAGGAGTGTGTTGTCTCTTGTTGTGGCTGCTTGTTGAGAGTTTTTTTTTTTTTTTTTTTTTTGATCTGTTTGCTCTCTGTTCTTTTCCTGGCTGCTGCTTCACTGAAAGGGAAGACATTTAGGCTTGAAGTTGCAGCGAACTGAAGCTTTGCTTCAGGTGAATCACAAACCTCTGGTATGCAGTACACAGACACATTAACATAAACAGATGCTCCCAGCTTGCTATGGTAATGGAGACAGAGTGACAATAATGCTTAATGGCTCTGTGGAGCCTCCAAGATGATTCTCGGCAATGACGTTTTTGGTTTTAAAAAAATATATATAATAAAAGGGCTGTTTTAAACCACATATACACATATCGATGGTCTCCCAACACTTTGTTTAGTTTATTAAGTTGATTCTTCATAAAAAACACACACACATACACAATAGTTATGTAATGTATGATTTTAGTAAATCTAGACATAAAATATATAATCGCCATATAAGATGAAACAGTCTGCTGAATTTAGATATTAAAGACAGGATTTAATAACATGGGCTTGTGTATAATAACACTACTGTCTTAACTTGTTATAAATGACATACACTACATTGAACATCAAGGGGAAGCATTATGATTTTCTTATATAAGTAAATATGCATAACAAGTCATGCAATTGCTTTAACTTGAATTGCGTTTTTTGTAACCCATCTTGACCATATATAATACTTAAGCGGTTACCAAGGTAACTAATGTTTTATATATGACATCAAACTGATAAAGTTGTTCAAGAGAAACAATAGAAGCCTGAACTTGAAATGTCACAGAATGTAACAATCATATTCTGAACAAATAGCATTAAATTGACAATAGACAGTTTAATAACATGGGCTTGAGTATAATAACACTACTAATTTAACTTGTCATAAATGGCATACACTATATTGAACATCAAGGGGAAGCATGATGATTTTCTCATATAGGTAAATGTGCATAACAAGTCATATAATTGCTTTAACTTGAATTGTGTTTTTGTAACCCATCTTGACCATATATAATACTTAAGCTGTTACCAAGGTAACTACTGTTTTATACATGACATCAAACTGACAAAGTTGTTCAAGGGAAACAATAGAAGCCTGAACTAGGAATGTCACAGAATGTAACAATCACATTCTGAACAAATAGTATTACATTGGCAATAATCACTCAGTTTAACATTTGCTGATTATACAAAATAGAATGTTGCCATTTAAATCTAAAAACGTTCAGCATACTCCATAAAATGGCAATGTAAGAATATGGAAAGGGAACTTGTAATCAATCATAAGAAGTGAATGTGTAGTTTTTAACCTATAATTTCACTCATTTTATAATAAGACATGACAGATATGAAAATCCTTATGTGTAGGAAATGGGGAGAAGAGGGATGCACTGATAATTAAAATGCACTAACTTTCATCAATGTTCACATAAAACAAACTTGATGGTTTAAGTAAGTTAGCAACAAACAAAGTGATTACTTAAATGCTAGCAAACAATGAAATATAACTTCTGATATATCCAGTAAAATACATTGTATTATAAACATTAAGCATAACTATTATTACCATCTATTTATATTAAGTAATAAGTTTTGAAAGACTTCATCAATAGGGGTGAAAATGTTAAATAACTGTGTGCTATAATCTTTTACTGGGGTTTTATATATAATACATCCTACTTTACTATGATTGAATTGCTTGTCATCTATCTTTCATGTAAATATTAATTGCTTATACAATAAGTAGACATTTATAGTGTATTAGAATTCTGTCTAATCTACAACAGTATATATCTGTTCAAAAGAATATAAATATTGCTTATTCCTATTACAAATATTCTCCATATGATAATTCAATTTATGGAGCTCAGATATTCTGGATTGTCAAGGTATGAGCGATAATCTCATGGACTTAGATTTATCCATCAGATTAGGCATATTTTCATTCCATGGCTAGTTTGGATCATAGTTTTGTTAACATTTATTAATTTAAAGTTGTTATTTCACAAAAACATTTTAGTATGCCTGACCAAAACATGACTTTACTGGTAAACACTCAAAGTATAAAACTGATAATTTCCTTTAAAAGCTCAAACATATACTTTATAGTTATCAGAGGAAAATGTTTAATATTCACACTAAAAGAAAAAAAATACATAATAAAAAACAACAAAAGGAAGAAATATAAATTCAGCAACAACAAGAACAAATAGTGAGTCCCAGCTCTACTTTCAGTTTCTTGAAGGTTTATTCAATACAATTCTATTAATAACAATTCTATTTCTCTTAGCGCCTCGGCCACAGCCTTTACAGAGTAAAACCCTAAAGCTTCTAAAAATTCACAATATATACAACATTAAAACAATCAATTCAATTAAACAATCAATCAATTAAAAAAATGTATAATAGATATTTAAAGTTATAGCCCTAAATAAGGCTTTGCCAATTACATTCCTTGTTTAAACCATGGGGAAATAAAGTGCCATATTTCATAATAAGAATGGACTCCTTCTGTCTCAATATATTCTTTTGATAATCCATGTTATTATAGTGAAGAGGTACATGTTCTAATATAGTTACTTTCATACAACTAGTATTACCACCATGTACAGAATTAAAATGTTCCGCAATAGGACTATTAAGTTTTTTGTTTTTCACATCTCTAACATGCTCTTTAATTCTGTTCGCTAACATTCTCTTTGTTTCACCAATATAATACTTGTTGCATGAACAAAAAATAACATAGATTATTCCCTTACTTAAGCAAGAGTATTTGGCTCTAACAGTGAAATATTTTCCATTAATCTTGACCACTTCAGTCACTACATATTTACATACGGAACAATTACCACAAGGGAATGTTCCTACATCTTTAATATTATTAGATATATTTATCTTAGGTTGTTTAAAAATACTATGAACTAAAAAAATTCTGAATACTCTTGGCTTTTTTATATGATATAACCAACTCAGTATTCTTTAAAGAAACAATCTCTTTTTTAATAAAGTTCCAATACTGTTTTACCAATTCATTAACAATACCGGAAAGGTTAGTATGCTTTGTAACAAAAAACATCTTCTCTTCATCTAATTCATTTTTATTATATCTATTTTTGTTATACCCACTATCAAATGTTTTTATAATAGAATTCTTTTTAAATACCTTCATGAGACTATTTTTAACATCAGTTGCATCATAGCCTCTATTTATAAACATTTCAGCTGCCCTAAGAGATTCATCATAGGCTAGTTTAACATCAGTATTCAGTCTTTTAATTCTAATAAACTCTCCATAAGGAATGGCTTTTAAAGTATGAATAGGGTGGCAACTACTGCCACACATTTTCCAACTGATTTCATCAAATTTTCTATAAATACTAGTATGTATTAAGTGACTATTTATACCTTTAAGGGAAATATCTAAATAATTAACCTGAGAACCCATTTGTATATCACTGAATTTTATACCATATTTATTGGTGTTTAATTCATGAATAAATTGTCCAGAAACCTCATAACCATCTTTGCAAATAAAAATAAGATCGTCAATAAATCTATAATATTTTATGACATATTTCTTAAAAAAATATAGTCTATACAAAAATTCATTTTCAAACATCCCCATAAATAAGTTTGCATAAGCCGGAGCAAAAGCCGCTCCCATAGCTGTTCCAGTCAATTGTTTATACAATATACCATTAAATTCAAAGATATTGTTATTCAAACAAAATTCAACCAGTTCCAGTATGTAATGTGTTTTAGGGCAATCACCCAAAAAGAACTTAATGGCTTCCAAATCCCAAAAATGGGAAATATTCATATAAAGACTCACTACATCAACAGAAATAAAATACATTCCTTCCTTCCATTGAATATTTCTAATTTTTTGAAGGAAGTCATAGAAGTCTTTAATATAAGAAGGTAACATCAAAACTTTTTTAATCAAAATTTCATGTAACAAAGTACATAAATTATAAGTAAAGAAACCATAAGCTGACACAATGGGATGGCCTGGCGGACTGTCTAGATTTGTATGGACCTTAGGTAAACAGAAAAATTTTGCTATCTTATTGTTTTTAATTATTATTTTACGATCAACATCCAATTTTGTTAGATAATGTAATCTGATACCTTTCTGTAATAAAGTATTGAAATCAGTTTCTGCTTTCCTCAAATACGATATATTAATTTCAAGATATACAGCTTTGTTGTCAAGATGTTTCATACACATACTATAATAATCACAAGAATTTAATATAACTAATTTGCCCCCCTTATCTGATGGCTTAAATACTATGTTCTCATTTTTACTTAATAACTGTAGTTTATTCCATTCTATTTTTGTTAAATTGTAATAATGTTTTTGTTTCATAAAATGTTCTAATTCTTTGTCTAACATCAAGTTCAACATAGACTCAAACTTTTGTATAGTCAAATTCTTACAGGGAGGTAAAAAAGAACTATTAGTTTTTAACATACTTGTATCTAAAGTACTGTAGGCATTATTAGTATCTTCATCATCCGACAAACAAGAATAAAAGCTCTCATCACTTTCAATGTCACTATTAGATATTTCCACAATAGAATGATTAACATCACTATGGGAATTGTAATTTAATCTAAAAAAATATTCCCTTAAATTCATTTTACGACACAGCTGAAATTATTCTATTTTCAATTCGTGTTTTTTAGGAAAACACATAGGAACAAATTTAAGCTCTTTTTCCAAAATGCATAATTCAGTATTATCTAAGTTATAACTGGACAAATTAACCACATAACTGCTAGTTAAAGTCTCATTGTTTAAATTATGACCATCTACCTTTTTTGAAATGTCCATTGCCCGAGTCTCTATGGCGTTCCGAGTTGTTCCATCCCCTTTTCCTAGAATTGGCATAATGTCCATTGGGTTCCGAATAGGTTTTCCGAAAACCTTCCGTGTTTGCAGCTCCTGGCAACTCTGGAAAATTCTCCCTGTCATCTTCTTCCCATGACTATTTGTTCTTGTTGTTGCTGAAAAAAAATACATAGTCTAAATAACCTAAGATGGATTTAACTTTATTATCTTTAAATACCAATGGCTTAAACAATCCTAGCAAGGGATCAAATCTACTGAAGTATTTAAAACTGAACAAAACACTAACTATCTTCCTTCAAGAAACTCATTTCAAAACAAATGACAATTAAAAATGGAATCCAAAGGAATATATGATATTGGCACAATCCACTTATAAGACAAAGATAAAAGGGGTAGCAATTTTATGGAAAACAAATGTGATTAACCCAGAAATCATTTATAAGTATGAAGATGAAGAAGGCCCTATGGCATTAGTAATAGTTAAATATAATAACAAAATATGGACCCTAGCCAATCTATACTGGTTCCCAGGCATTGGATCAAGAACTGTTAAAAAACACTTAGATTTCATGTCCAATAATTATAAAGGCGACTTAATATTAGGAGGATATTTTAACTGTGTATTTGATATTTCTGAAACTACAAATAAAAGATCGCTGCATACATCTGCTTTATGAAAAGCTTTAAACAAGTGGGTAGAATCATTTCATCTTTTAGATACTTTAAAGACAATAAATCTTTGCTTTCCCATTAAGATCACAGATTTGGTACCCAAACTAGAATAGATAAAATATTTGTTGCCCATGACGTACACTCTAAAAACATTCATTTCTCAATCACTCCCTGCCCCTTTTCAGACCACAATTCATTGATACTAAAACTCCAAAATGGGTGCAAACTATTAATCTTTAACTCCAGAATTCCAGCATATATAACTAAAATTAAAGAGTTCAAACCCTGGTTATTATCTGAATTACAGCTCTTCTTAGATATCAATTACACCACAGAGATAAATAAAATAATGATATGGGACATATATGGTAAAACCCTAACTTGGTATAAAAAAAATCAGAGAATGGGATTCTGCATTATTAGATCTACAATCCAAACTTTTGTCAGTAAAAGCTGAAAAAAATTAAAATAATTTGGAGATGAAAAAGTAAGTAGAAGTATTAAACAATAACTAGAACAAAATTATATCACATAAAACTAATTTAGCTTTAGAAAAACTAAAATTAATACCTTGGCCACTTCTCCCAAATATCTACATAATTTATCCACAAGAATCAAAATACAATCAAAAGCTAATAACATTAAAAGTATCTTCCATGAAAAGAAAGGGAAAAATGTCTCCGATATAAGCTACATTCTTGATGCCTATAGAAATCACTATATGGAACATTTCCAAAAAGAAAATTTACATAGCGATCAATTAAATCTAGATGAAAAATGTTCTAATATAAAAAACAGAAAAATTAAAACTATTTCTGCAAGCACCCATAACCTACAAAGAAATTACACATACAATAAGAGAGGGTAAAAGTAATACAGCTCCAGGTGTAGATGGCATAATTATGGAAATATATAAACCTTTTTCTTCAAAGATACTATCCCTCTTCCATAAAATTCTATTAGAAATTCAGTCACAAGCTTTAATACCACCGTCTTGGAGATATTCCTTAATCACACCAATCCTAAAGGAAAACAAATCCCCAAACCTCTGTACCTCATATAGACCTATATCATTATTAAATAATGACTATAAGATATTTATGACAATATTAACTAACAGAATGAAAATACCACTATCCAAAATAATAAATAATTATCAAACTGGATTTATATATCATAGACATACTCATGACAATATTAAAAGGATAATTTCTCTTATAGATTATATTAATAAAGAAAATAAACACTCATAATTGGCTTAGATATAGAGATAGCTTTTGATTCCCTAAATTGGGACTATTTATTCAAAGTTCTGGTGTTATTTGAATTTCCTCCTTCCTTTGTTCATCTACTAAAGAATATATATATACAAATAGTTTAGCATATGTTAAGCTAGGTCCTTTCACCTCTGAATCTATGCATATAACAAAGGGTACTAAACAAGGGTGTCCCATGTCACTGATTCTATTTGCTTTGGCTATTGAAATATTGGCAGATTCAATACGTAACAATACAATAATCAAAGGAGTAGATGTTTATGAACTATACAATTCTAAAGTAATGTTTTTTGCTGATGACATATTATTAACATTATCCAATACAAAAAAGATATTAGAAGAATTAGATATTTTAATTGACACAATTTACAGGACTTCAAGACTCCATTTCAATAAATCACAATTTTTTTTATTTTTAAATAAAAAAAAGAATTGCAGACAAAGGGGAAATCACATAATAGGGAAACAGGAATCTACCTTAAAATATCTAGGAATTGAGTTATGCAAAGATAATAATGAATTAGTCTAAAAAATAATATCAATACAATTAAAATCTCTGTGGAAAAGTGGAAAAAAATAATATTAACATTTGAAGATAGACTACAGTTAATAAAAATGGTTTTACTACCCACGATTCTATATATAGCTTTGGCAATACAACTTTTACCAGAAATGAATATACTCAAAGAAATAAACCCATGCCTATAAAATTTTTATGGTTTCCCACAAGAAAGAGAATAGCTTTAACACATATCAAACCATGGAAACAGGGAGGATTAAACTTTCCTGATATAGACACATATATAAAAGCATCAATATCTACAACAATCTGAGATTGGATAAGTCCAAATTATTCTTAAAACTGGAAAGAATTACTAACTGTAATATCAATAAATGAATTTGATTTACAAAAAAAAGTTCAAATAACAGATAAAAACAATTTGTCATGGCACATATTATGTATTAATATGCAATATAACATAACTAAGCCCACTAAAACTCGTATGATTAATTATTACATTGACTCATTTAGGAAAATTATTAATGCAAATATATATTTAAAAATCTGGTTTGATCTTTTAACACCATTCATAGTTACAAAGAGCTACTCATATAAAATATACAAAGAAATAATTAATTCCTGGGAACAGAAAGACTTGTTTGCTGGTTTCAATGTATCAAAGAACTAAAAGTTCTGGATATTCAAACAATAGAAACAACATACAAAATTCCACAACAAGATTGGCTAACTATGCAAAGCATTCTGATGTAGTCGCAAGATTTATGCAGAATAATTAGTAATTCTTCATTTAAAGAAATACCTAAACTTACGAAATACCTATATGAAATCATATATAATGATTATGACATGGGAAATAGTATTTTGGAATTTTACAAGATATTGATAAATTATAAAACAACACCCAAATCTTCATATTGGAATTATATAACAAAAGGACACTCATTACAGCTAACTGAAGAAATTAAATCAAATATTTTATTATCAATTAAACATACATCCTTTACACAATACTGGAAAGTGTTTAATTGGAAATGCTTGCACAGAGCATTCTTAACTCCAAATAGAATTACTAAAATTAATTTTTCCACAAAGGGAATATGTTGGAGGTGTGAGCAAATACACAATGCAGATTGGAATCACATTTTTTTCGACTGTGTTAAAATTAAGCCATTTTGGAATGGTATTAAAAACCTTTTTACAAGCTTAATTTTGTACATTGTTTCTATTGTTTGAATATCCAGAACTTTTAGTTAATTTAATTTGTCTAAAGCTCTAGTATTATTAAATGTGTTTGAAGGTCCTCATTTGAATGAGTCAAATATGTATCTAGTTTGGACAATACTTGCAATCTCAAGGAAGTGTATAACAAGAAGATGGAATACAAACACTATACCAACTTTGGAAGACTTCTCCAGCCTACTGAAGACCACAGCATTGTTGGAAATTAAAATTAAAGAATTAAGGATTCATCCTAAGCCATTTATTAACAATCCATGGAAAAAAGTCTTATAATTAATTGACACTTTACAATAACTGAACAGATACACTCTGATAACTGTATTGTTATACCTATAGAGTAATTGTATATATTGAGTTCTGTTATAGTGTCAGGCTGATGTAAATAGTGTACATAGTTATTTAAGATGTTATATACAAATACTATGGAATTTATTCAACTGTATTTAAAAAATAAAACATTTTTGAGAAAAAAGACATACATATTACACTTAATAAATTGTACATTCAAAAATGAAACCTCATTATGCAAACAAGACTTCAGTATATAATTTTACCTTATTTTACTATACGTCATATACAGAAATCATAAAATAGCACTCTTCATCATCCTCCATGACTCCATTCTTAGACAAACCCATTCCAGTCTGTTTTAGCATTAAGACCAAATGGTGAAGGGTATTACAACCAGTGGTGGATGGACAATTTCAAAGTCTGGGGGGTTGCTATAGGAAACAACTGAATGAGTGATGCAAAGTGGAATGAGGTGGAGCTATATTATGGCAGGTCAATTTACCTGTGATCAAATAATAGCTGGAGAGCTACACTACTCCATTGTATAGCTTGGTGTCTTAGCATCCCAAGAGGAAGAATATACAAAAAGGCTGTTGGCAGAATATTTTGTTTTTCATATTGTTTTGCTGTTCTAGGGCTGGAAGATGGTTGTCAGCTTTGTGACTTTTCCAGGATTATTAAGTAGGTCCTTTATCATTGAGTTTATGCATGGGAAGCAAAAGAATCAATAAAATGCATAATCACTTTTGAATATTAATCAGTCACACTGCAAGTAAACAGCACAAGACAGATGTATGAATATTTTCAAAGCATTTTATAGACAGTAAAGTGCCCAAATAATTTATATATCGCCTACCTGTTAATTCTGTGCATATGCCCAAAACAACAATTTGGAGGGAACAAGCAGAATACTCAAGCTACTCAAGCTATGATTTAAAAAAGGGGCAGTGAACAAATAACAGGAATCAAACCAATTTAATCTACACTCAATACCAATATTACTCAATGAGCATGACTACTGTATTGGTGTGACAGGAAATGAGGAATCTCAATGGATTAGAATCAGGAAATGGGTATAACTCACTAATCAATTCTGCAAAGAAAAGGAGGGAGAAACTAGAGAGCAAAAAATATTGTGGTGAAGTTGCCAGTCTCATCCACTTTAAGCTTGGGCTCTCAGTAAAGCCACCCAGTGTTGAGCTGGTTCATCTAGGGATTTGTTTAACAGAGATTGTGGCTCCTTGCTACCCACAATGGATCAGCTATTAGACTGAGTCAGTACAGATGAGTCATACTTCTAATTAGTTGCCTATAATATGGCCATAGCTGGTGCACTAGATGTCGTTCCTTCAGGTAACTACGTATCCCAAATCTGCTGCACAACATGTATCTTGATTCATTCATGAGCTCAGTGTGATGTGTACACTGGCATAAAGGATAGAATACAAACAGCTGAGGACTCAGCTCTTTAAACATCTATTATTTGGTATATCAAATAGGGATCTTACATAAGGAAGTTTTTTTTTTCTTTTGTCTACTGAGATCTCCAATGCATTTAATCATTGGAGTGAGTGGCAGATAGGCTGTGGACTTTAGCCTGTCTTCCATCTTGTAGTAGGGATTTTATTCTTGTTAATATGAGGATGCTACATTTTTTATCGTATTTTTTTACGATAAAGTTGCCAGTATCAACAACTTCTCCTCCATACTTCCCCTGAAATATTTCTCTGGTGCACCTCAGATCCTCATATCATATATGGATTGCGCTGACTTTTGGTGGGCAGAGTTTAAATATGTTCACTTTGAGGAAATCATGGATGTGATTTACTCTCTACATTCAACTCACTATGGCCTGATTGCTGAACAAAGGAGGCTGGCTAAATCTTGTTTCAATTTTAATTACATTTGTTTTCCAAGCTGTTTGTTCATCTTTAAAGAAAGACAGTTTTCCCTCAAAACTAAAAGAAATCTTGTAAGCTCCAGTGACACAAAGGGCTATAAACCTGACTATGACCAAGGTGACCTGAGTTCCATGCAAGCGAACATGCCACTCATCTGGAAGACACTGAAAATCTAGGCAAAGCCTCTTGAAAAATAAGTAAATTGGGACAAAGCTCTGGACTCTTAATTAGCATAAAATTTTCCCACCAAATGTCATACCTCCTCCCACTTTCTATAGGATTATGGGATACCATTCAGAACCACAAGTTTAAAAAACTGAGTGTCAAGAAAAACCTGTAATTGCAATATTTAGATCACATCAGCACTAAATATCAAAAACAAGAAACCACTGCTAGCTGGAGCAATTGGAAGACCAAAGAGATAAAGCATAACTCTATAACAGAATTAAAAATAAATACCATATTAAAAGATGCAGATGGGATAGCCTCCAATCAACATCATCTTGCCAAGTACTCACTTACAGGGGGAAACAGCAGAATTGCTACACAGGAACTGTCCATGTAAAGGCAACCCAGGGTCAGTAAGTAGAATGGGGGCTGGAGGAGCCAGAAGGGGATGTTGGGAATGAGTAGGGTCAGAGTTGCTGGAGCCATGTCAGACTCAAAGCCTGTCACAAGTGGTGTCCCACAGGGCTCAGTCCTGGGTCCACTCTTGTTCAGCATCTACTTTTTTTCAGTACAAACAAAACACAGGGAGGTTATGGTTGACAAAGTTTGCAGATGCTGCTAACCGAAATAGTAGAACGACAAAACACACACAGATATCCCTCACACAGAAAATGGATATGGATATAACTGGTGCCAGAGCCAGCCATGGCCTGAAGTTAATAGTCATAAATATGGGAGTCTTTGGGAAAAAAACAAGGCTACTAGGCATACCATGGCAAGCCAAAGCACTGAGCACAGAGAAACATCAGAGATCTGGGACATCTGGCCTGACAGTAGCCTTGCTTTTGTTAAGTTTTAAACCTATCTTTAGTAAAAAACCTTCTATATCACCCACCTGATCATGAAGGATTCACATCAGGATCAGGAGGTCATCACTCACCTGTACATCACTATGATTCAGACCTATGATTGAGGACGAAATGTATCTGACCAATGTATCCAGACCAGCTTGAAAGGCCCAAAAGTTCCCCCCAAGTTCCCCACCAAAAGGGAAATAAAAATACATGTAATATATATGTTGAAACTGCCCGACTTATCTATCTCATCTCATATTCAGTGCTCAGAGGTGACCTGTGCCTGACATATAAGGCCATGAGATTTGATGAATTGATGAATAATCAAAAATCAAAAATCCAAAAATCTAGATCCTCACAACCTAAACCTGAGAGACTTAAACCTGGCACGGTTATAAATATAGTGCTGGAGGAGACAGACAGATCCCAGAGACTGAGCTGTGGAACAAAATCCCGGCACATGTGAGGAGGCAGAGCACTCTGGTCTTGTTCAAGAGGAAATTTGACCAATGGATGGGATATGGAGATATACCCCAGGGATTACCAGCGATGCTGCTTCTGACAGAGGCACAGTAAAATGATAGGCATAGTTTTTAAGGGTGAAAGGTGGGCAAATAACATAACTATGGGCTAGGGTTTGCCCTTGGGCAGATAGCCTAGTATGGTACTGAACCTAACCGACTAACTCATGACAGCTCAGCCATTGTATGGGTGTGGAGGTGGCCCAACTGTTGTAGTGCCAGCACTCTTACAGATAGTGCAGTGTATGATATGCAGAATATAAATGGGTACTGGTAAATGGGGTGCAGGTTATGGTTATGTATCCCAGGACTGGGAATGTGCGCTTGTGCCACCCATCCCTTAAAACACCTGTCATCTTTGTATATAGAGATGCTGGACACTGTCCTTGGATTGACAAGTTTCCCCATATTCTTCAGTTAGTCTTCCCAATATTCCAGTCACACATCAAAAGGTGGCATTAAATCTGGCCGCATTAATACATGAAACATTAGACAGAAATGATTTCTTCAGTTAGCCTTATCTATACTCCAATCACACATCAAAAGGTGGCATTAAATCTGACTGCATTAATCCATGAAACATTAGATAGAATTTATTTATTTATCCAAGAGAAAATAGATCTGCTGGGAAAGATTGGAAGCCATCATTTCAACATAATTATGACAGAAACGCAGCTTCCCTATCTCCATCACCTTCATTTTCCTCTTCCTTTCCTATACCTGTGGCAGACCCAATAAGCAGAAAAGAGGCAGGTTCTCTAGTTAATCTTGTTTAAACTCAAACACTTCCTGAATGGGGTACTTGTTGAATGTAGTCATGGATGCCAGGACTGCGGTAGTGGTGCTGCGGTAGCGTTGTCGCCTCACAGTAAGACGTTGTTCTGTTTGATTCTCAGCTAAAGCGTCTTCTGTGTGGAAACATGCATGAATGGGCGTACGTTCGGTGAAGGTTGTGCATCAGAGCTGGCAACTCGGCACATAAAAATCTACTGCCAATCATTAGCGGACCGGAGTTCCGCTGTGGCGACCCCTAACCAGGAAAAGCCGAAAGACACAACAACAACAACTTTCTGTCTATTCCATCCTTCCCAAATGACTTGCTTCTGCACAAATGTAAATTTTCCTCTATACTGTCTGATCAAAGTCTTTCCAGTTTCAAAATAAATCACGTTTCTGTTATTTGCAGTAAATAGATTTAACAGTTTACAATATTCACATTATTGATAATGCATTCTGTTTTGCTTCAACAGTTTATTTAAGAATTTATCTTTCACCTCTGCCCAATAAGGAAGTGACAGATCATTAAGTTTAATGATTTTTTTTTTGTCTTATTTTTTTTTTTTCTTGTAGCTATCCAGGAAGGCTCGTTTCCTTGTGCTGATGAAGTTGGTGTGTTTAATGAAATAGATACTGCACCACTCATTGATATGTACCTGTTTTTTATATTTCTGGGGAGCTCTCCATGTAGTGGAAACAAAAAAAAGGACAATAAAGATAGGAAAGAGAACAACAAAACTGCCAAAAGAGAAAGAATGTTAAAGAAAAAAGGAAGAAATAATTGCATGGGCAGAGAAAGAGAGTTATGAAAGACTGAAAAGAGGAATGAAGTAGATGAGGAAGTGAAACATCAATGCCTACTATATTTTTGATATCAAAACAGCAAACAAATCACATAGTTGAAAGGCAATACTCCTCATCAAGCCTATTGAATGCAAAATGTCTGAATTAAAGTGGCTGAAGAACCCTTAGCAAAAATGATTATTTTTGCAGAATACATATTTTTTCTTTTCATGCAAAGCCCTTCACAGTCAAGGCAAGGTTACTGCACTTTGAGGTAAAGGGACATGCCCTCCCTTGCAGCAACTTTGGACCACTACAATATCTTTTGCACACATGCGTGCTCTTGAAACTGACAAAAAAACACAACCTCGTACAGTCAGAACAGACACCATATGCAGCTTCCAGTACAGTTTCCCAAAAGATTAAATGGTCCAACAAAAATGCATATTCACTACTACACAGAATTTTCATTGCTGACCTAGTGAAGAAACCACCCAAGAGCAGAATGAAGTACAGAACACTTCTGTGAACCCAGCAAATATGATTAGTGCACTATCTCAGTTGATAAAAATCCACTGTGTCCCTGGAACCATTTGGTCTTGGGTCAGAAATGCCAGGCACCTCTATTACTGATATAAACACTTGTAACAATATTTGTACTTCTTGTCATGCTACAAGCAAACAACATCATCTGCAAAACTTAAAAAAATGCATTTTTAAAAGGGCAAGCCACCCTATACCCTTCTATGTGGGAGACCTTAACCCCATACCTCCTTTACCTTTACTCTTTTCCCTCCAAGGACAGTGCACCTCAAGGAAAGATCCAGCACTGACAGGCAATAAAAGCACAGTTCTAATGTCTGTACAAAGCAAAAGGCATAACATGAGCTATTTTGCTGTTCCTGTAACAATCCACTTTGGGAAAACAGATGTCAGAAAAGCATGGCAAATAAATGCCAAAACTGAATGTTGCAGTCAACTTTCACAGTGAAGAATGCTTAGAAATAAAGGTAACACTGAAACTAAAACAGCAAGAGCCATCTTTTTTAATGGTTAAGTATGCAACTTTCTTCAGATATCCTAAAACTTTATGGAGAGAGAATTGTAAGCTCACAAAAGAGCTGACTACTGCATTATTACTTTATTTAGGTGGTTCAGTCTAAACATAGGCTAACAGAATTAAACATCACTTATTGTCACTAACTACATTTCTGAGCAGTGCTTCTGTGAATAGAAACAACCAAGAGTTCTTATAAACAGCCTCCAATAGCCACGTTTTCATTTAATGTGGGCAAAGTAATAAATTAAAGAAGCTACTCGGTTCCTAAGAGATGTATATTCACTTGGACTAGACAATCAGAAACCCAAATTTCTTACAATTCAAATAATTTCACATTAATGCAGGTGCCATTACAGTTGCATTTTGCAGTGCTGCTGAACAGGTTATGCAGAATAGCATAATGGTTTCTGGAAATACATAACTATAATCCACTTACATAATGGTGGAGATAAAACCAATTTATGCAATCATAAAGCCAGTTTCTGCACTATCACCACTAACAAAATAAAAGTGCTAGAAAGGCTGATACACAATCAGATTCCAGGTCTTCTGGATCCATATGGCATACTTTTCATTAGTGGTACAACATACATGAAATGGAGTTCACAAAGGTCCTACAAAACAAGGACCACTATTAAATCTCAGTGTTAAAGTAATCAAACCACTTTGACACTAACACAGTGCAGGTGATGAGTCCTCCATGTTCGACATCCATCAAGAGGACTTGGTCCTCTTGCCAGCTTGCATTACAGTCTCAGTCATGACTGAAGTTACATCATCATATCTCTGTGATGCTGCAGGCTGACGAGGGGCAAACTGAACTCTGCAAATTGTGATTTATAAAGGGGGTGCTCATAGTTTTATGACACCTTGTTATTTTTAGCTTAAAACCATTATTTTCTTACAAATACCAGACAATTAAGATGTTTGCTGTGAATAATTCAAACAAATTTAATGGTTGCCTGAGTGATGCCCCCTACATATAGTTCCTGGCCCTGTACATATCTGTTTTATGGATGAACAACTGGGCTGTGTCCAGCTGGAAAAGGCTTGATGGTTAACATGCATGGGGGCAAAAAAGATTAAATAAATACCAATGGAAACCTTGAGAGCTCCCATAATCAGTAACCCACTGCTTGAGTCAAGTAACCAGAATAAATACTACCCACCCCAACCTTACTTTTATAGGTGAGGTTACTCAGAAAGCCATATACATAATCTGTTGATGTAGCTGTATCTGATATCTCATGATCTTACCGAGTCGTGTCAATCTGAGGACAAAGTAAAGTAAAAATCATACCTAAAATATTAGCAATGGGATGACAACACTGGGCATTTGTGGTTGGGGGGGTGGCAGGACATACAGCATGCATGGGTCTGTCAAGAGGAGGAAGACAAATGGAAAGCTAGGTTGTGAGGAAGAAAGCAGAGGTACACATAGCAGAAAAGTAATTAGAACAATCCAAGGGGGACTTCTCAAGATAGGGAAGGTATGATATTTTGCACGGGTGTCTTCCTTTCTTCAAGACGAAATGAAGGGGTGGAAATAATATGCATGTGGAATGGGAAATAAATAGAAGTAAGGAAGCATGATACAGACAGACAAAACAAAAGAAATAAGAATGGCAATGACATAAATGGAAGGGACAAGGAGGGTTAACGTACATACAAAAGATACTCAGCACTGCAAGAAGTGAAAAGGAACCAAAAATGAACAGAGTACAGAAGGACAGATTGTCTGCAATGACACTGTAGAAGAGGCACAAAATACATAATTTAAAAGTACTCACTTAACAAGAGCATTTTGCAAAACACCATTACCAGTATACAAAAATCCAAATGTGTGTAAACATAGAAGTACAAAAATGATCAGTATGTGTACAGCATTTGCAACATACAGCCAAGATAAACAAGATGAGCAACACTGCCAGCTTGAAATATGATGCCACTGGTGTTTTACCTCCTAGGGAGCCATGTTATCAGCAAACGCATAGTCAACACAAATGGACACAGGAAAGGGCTTGAGGCAACATGAGCACTACAATAAGATCGATACAGGTGCAATACTGATGGTCATACTTGTGTCAGATGTCAAGAGACAGCACTGCTCACTCACAGTAGATTATGAGGAGCATGCCTTCAATGTCTGTACAATTATCAACATGGCTCATGTCAATTGCTCCAGACTAGGGAACAACACAGCTAAAGTATTCTCCATAGCATGCAGTTCATATCAGTCATTGACTATACATGTATTTTCCTTGGAGTCTTAAAAGGTAGCCATTTCTTGTGAACTAGTATCCTAAACAGTGGAAATCCCTCCAATAACTCACTCATGCTGTCATCTTGACATTCTTCTCAAGGGCCATCCAGCAATGGGAGAAGTATTATGTATTTGAAAGGCAGAACAAGTACCAATTGATACTGAAAACTCCCGCATGATAAATGCAGTTTATGGAGCTGTCAACCAGCAAGCATCTGATACACCAGATACCACAGCCTTCTACAGTATGCCATCCTAAACCCAATGGTTATCCTTGTCTGTAAGACAAAAGTTACAGAAAACATTAGTATGTACAGTAACATCAACATAATTCACCCACAGATGCCCTGACATAATGCATTAATTTCATGGACAAGTGCATGTGACTAACAGAGGTGTTTGGTATATGTAACCCACTAGTCACCACTAACAAAACAAAAGTGCTAGAAAGGCTGATACACAATCAGATTCCAGGTCTTCTGGATCCATATGGCATACTTTTCATTAGTGGTACAACATACATGACATAGAGTTCACAAAGGTCCTACTAAACAAGGACCACTATTAAATCTCAGGGTTAAAGTAATCAAACCACTTTGACACTAATACAGTGCAGGTGATGAGTCCTCCATGTTCGTCATCCATCAAGAGGACTTGATCCTCTTGCCAGCTTGCATTACAGTCTCAGTCATGGCTGAAGTTACATCATCATATCTCTGTGATGCTGCAGGCTGACAAGGGGCAAACTGAACTCTGCGAACTATGATTTATAAAGGGGGTGCTCAGAGTTTTATGACACCTTGTTATTTTTAGCTTAAAAAACATTATTTTCTTACAAATACCAGACAATTAAGATGTTTGATGTGAACAATTCAGACAAATGTAATGGTTGCCTGAGTGATGCCCCCCCCCTATGGTTCCTGGCCCTGTACATATCTCTTTTATTGATGAACAACTTGGCCATGTCCAGCTGGGAAAAGCTTGATGGTCAACAGGCATAGGGGCAAAAATGAAAAACATTAGTATGTACACTAACATTAACACAATTCACCTACAGATGCCCTGACATAATGCATCCATTTCATGGCTATGTACATGTGACTAGCAGAGGTATTTGGTATATGTAAGCCTCTAGTTTCCATGGCAAGTTTACCTAAGCAAACACATACATCATATAGTCACATGAAATTGTTCTAGCCTGCTTATGCCTACAAACCATGTACTTATAACAGACAAACCATAGTATGGCCAAACACTGCATCATGCCTTTCAATTTCTCAGTGCAATAATTCTGGACAAAAGCCAGAAGTAATTGGGGGGTGCATAGGCCCCAAATCAGGAGCCATACCTCTCAACCTGGAAACATCACAAATCTGGACAAGGCCCATGAAAAATAGGTACAAATCTGTATACTGATTAACATAAAATGTGCATGCATAATTATGCTACCCCGCCCACTCCAATGGAATTGTGGGATACCAACTTTCAAATGAAAACTGAAGAACAGACAACCAAAATATGGTACCAGAGTCCCCCTGCAGCCATTCCAGTGTCCCATTACCTGGTTATTTTGCCGCATTTACCATAAACACTAATGTGTGCATACTGCTTTACTTCTACAATGATTATTTGGATTTTATTTTTACATTTTACAGCACAATGCACAAACACTAACAGACAACTGCTAAACTAAGTAATACTGTCTCACAATGAAAATAGACTTGGCATTTCTCTGCCCTTGAAACTCACATTCCTTGAAACAGCATTGAAACCCACACCACATTGAAACAAAATGCATCTGGCCAGTGGTGGATAAAGATTACCTTTGGGCTGTTTTCAAATCATTGGCCCCTTGCACACAAAACAAGAAACATGCATGTGTTCTTTGATACACTTTCCTGACTTTATTAAATTATATTCCTTGTATGATACAGCACACTTGTCAGACAGAGCACATTTTAAATTTATTGTTTGAACAATTTTCCAGCAGGCAATGAAACACAATGCTTGAACCAATAATGGCAAAACTTTACAATTCATAACATTTCCATCATAAATGTCAATTTCAGTTTTTTTTTTGGGGGGGGGACAAAAGGTCAAAAACCAGGGACACATTTTAAACATTGCTTGTATAATTTTGGAAAGTTGCTAGAATAAAAGCTGTTACCACCATGCATTTCACTGCCAAGTCTTGAACCCAGGTCCTTGTGCACTCCAGTCAAAGCAACATACCACTATGCCAAATCAGCAGCTTCCTGCAGGAGAGGAAGACTGAAACTTAAATGGCTATCATTTTTAATGAATTCAGTTCTCACTTCTCACCATAGTTCTCAACCTCTTAGCACAAAAAAACCTGGACAAAGCCAATAATGGGGGAATACAGCCCCAAAATAGGGACAAATTTCAAATACTGATCTTAGAAAATTGCTAGAATAAAAGGTTTTGTGTTACCATTTATTTTCTGAAGAATATGAAGTCTGAAATTCAAATGCCTCTCATTATTTAATGAATTCAATCCTTCAGTGATTTGCCACAAACATCCTGAAAAAACACAGATTTTATGATGAACGGATAAAAAATGAGGCAGAAATTCACAAGTGATGGTGGCTAGGGTCTTTAGGCTCTTTTTACCTTGACCCAAGGTACAGGATTTGATTCTGAGAGTACCTCTAGCCACCAGGTGTATTAAATTGGAGGCATCTTCACACACACACACACACACACACACACACACACACACACACACACACATTAAATATTGCTCTCACACACACACATACACACATTAAATATTGCTCTTATAAAATTAGAAAGTTAGCATCAGCATGCATTTTCTGAAGGATGTGAAGTGTGAAACTGAAGTGTGTGTCATTATTTATTAACTTCAAGCCTCAATGACTTGTAAAAAAAACAAATTTTATCAGGAACAGACCAAAAATATGAGGCAAATGACATTCTATGAAATTTTGGACAGTTTAATGTTGTAATTGCGGGCTATAATGTGCTATCCAGCTATAGAGCTACATTGAAAACCGGAACCACAGACCAGATGGCTGCAACACATTCCATTCTTGTCTGCAGCATATAGAGCCTATGTCTAAAGGCACATGCCAGCTATAATGATAATTGTACACATACCAAATGCTGGCCCAAAGGTGTGTGTTCAAACAAAACTTCCGACATAATCCTGCATATATGCAGCAATAAGATTCTCCATGTAGTAAGCTGCACTGCAATAAATGTGTGTCATAAGTTACAATTTGAAGGCATATGTGTAGACTGACATAGATCTTCAGGACATCAGTACCTTTTTATCTTATGTTTTCAGTGTCTCCTCCATTATTTGCAATTTTCAAGTTAATCAGTGAGGAATACAGTCATTGCAGTACCTCAACTAGAAGTCTGCATAAAATTAATGCTGATCCACCTGTTTTTGCTTAACCTCTGCCATTGAATATAAACTATTTTACAATATGTCCCCTGATGTAGTGCATATGCACTCAGAAAGTTTTGCTCTTGGGTCATGACTAACAGGTTGAGAACTATCATTGAGGGTATAACTCTAAATGCAATTATTTATATCCCTACAGAAACAAAATACATATCAAAGGATGTATACATAAGTGATCAAATAAAACAGTACACATAAGTATAAACTACATTCCATTGCAAAACTTGGTACGCACATGGATGGTATATGAAATACCTCATCAGCCCTGTATACCTTTTTGAGAAGGTCTACGTGGTTCAAGGTCTGCATACCTAAATGCTATATGCAAACACTAATCAGCACTGTAGGCCCAGTAAAGCTACATGTCAAACACATACTCTGATTTGCCACCCATGCAAGCTTATCTCAAAATATCAAATTCCTCATCTTGCACCATATAATAAACAGGCATATCTGAAAATGCAGGTGTAAAAGCAGTGCAGTATGCTCAACACTGCTGCAATTACTGAATCATGATGCTCACTTTTTTGTGAACTACTTCCTCCAGTGTTTAGTTCATCAGGCCTAGTCCATGCCAGGTCATCACAGAGGTGGTACAGGTGCACCCCTTTTTAATTTCTCCAAATATTTTGGGTTTCTAATACCATGATGGGAATGGACCCCATTCCTAAGTCAAAGTACAATTACATTTCATGAAATTAGCATTGTTTTACTCCTTGATGTCAGCCAAAAGTGCTCTTCACAGCACTCGCAACATGCCCAGTAATGACTCCTTCTGCAGTTTGTACAGAGTTACATGTATTGGTAGCGTATCTAAATATGCTTGTAGACTCTTTTTTTATAAGACCCATTGCTCCTACTACTATTGGAACTATCTGAGTATCCTTCTTCCACATTGCTCTCATTTCTGCTTGCAGATTCTGATATTTTATAACTTTGTGTCTCTCTGTATGCAAGACACTGTAGTCACTGGGTGCAGCAATTTCACTGATCAATGCTACTCTTATCTTCTTTTCTTGGACTATTATATCCAGTTTTCTATCATCTATCTTTTG
Source organism: Protopterus annectens (assembly GCF_019279795.1). Taxonomy (NCBI): domain Eukaryota; kingdom Metazoa; phylum Chordata; order Ceratodontiformes; family Protopteridae; genus Protopterus; species Protopterus annectens. Next base: position 1,988,079,632 of record NC_056739.1, read on the forward strand.
AATTGTTGGTAATGGATGATCCCATGTAATGTAAACTTCATCATTTTTTATGCACCTCCCTGGACTACTTAAAAAGCACCTCCCTGGACTACATGAAAAGAGACATGGTGGAGCTCTCAGATTATGTGGCCCATGCAGGTATGACCCTAGCCCTGAGCAGCATCCTACCATCACCCAGAATGATACCACAGTACAAACAGAATGATTGACTTCAACAATTTCCTTAGTTTCTGGTGCCATTCTAAAGGAATCCAGTATCTGTCTGCTTGGGATAACATGACTGACAGACCTCAATGCTTTGCCAGAGATGGTCTGCATCTGTCACCCCTCGGTTTTCGGGTACTGGCTAATGCATGTACCACTCCTATAGTGCCTTATTTAGGCGGTGTTCCAAAGACCAAATTACCACTGTAACAGGTATAAATAAATGCAATCTGAGGGTCATGCTCTTCAAAGCTAGAAGTCTAAATCTCAAGATGCACTCCTCAAAATAGAGAACATTGACATTTGTGCTGTAACGGAGACCTGGTTTAAAGCAGCAGAAAGCACCCCTGCACTACCAGGCTATAACTCATGCCACACCTTTCGGTCCCCAAAGCTCCAAAGGCAGTTATGTCTCCATATTCATAAAGGATATGCACACCTCCAGACTAGCAGCCCAGCATAACACATCTGAGATACTCCAGGTATAACTAACATTGGGTAAGATGGCAATTCAGGTCGTAGCCTGCTATAGGTCTTCAACCATGTCCCAAGGCTCTCACTCCACATTCCTAAGCACCCTGGAAACTATTAAGATCCAACCCAATACTTTCATACTAGGTGACTTCGACTACTCCTCCATCAGCTGGGAAAACTACTCATGCACCAATGCACTGGCCCAACACTTCCTGGAATTCATCAATTCCTATGCCCTGGACCAGCTCATTCTTAACCCCACTAGAGGAAGCAACATCCTTGACCTGGTTATTACTAACATGGGTCACTTCCTCCCTGGTTAGATTCCACCACAAACTAATCACTATGGAAATCCACATCTCACCCCCCCCCCCCCCCCGCAAGGGTATCCACCATGAAAAACTTCTCCAAAGCTGACTTTGGACTCCTAAAAACAGAGGTGGCTAATGTCACGGCACCCATGCCAATAGAAAATAGATGCATGACTGCCGAATCATACACCAATGTACTGTACGAGCATGTACATAAATGCATGGAATTAGCCTTACCCAGCAGAACCAAGATGCTCTCCTCCAAAAAAAGGAAGCCAGTCTGGTGGTCCTCTGCCATTAATAAACTCTACAACAGAAGGAGGAAACTGTTGCAAAAAAAGGTGAAGTCTCAAGACTGGAAAAATTCCCTTATTAGCCTCAACAGAAACTTGAGATCCTTCATCAAAACCTCCAAAGCCAGCTATGAAGGCAGAATTGCAGCAGACACTAAAAACAACCATAAAGCCTTCTATAGTTATATCAAGAATCTCCATGGCAACACCCGGATTTGCTCTGAGTTACTGCACAATGGTACCTCCTATACTGAGCCAACAGATATTGCCAACATACTGGCTGACAGATTCAGTGCCAACTTTACCCTTCTCTCCCCCCTAAAGGCCAATCTCAATACCAGAAGAATGCCAGGCACCTAGCATTACTGCAGCACAGGTTAAAGCTGCATTGTCTAAGGCCAAGAATACAGCTTCCATGGGTTTCGAAAATATCCATGACTGTGTTCTACATGAATTGTAAAGTGAACTGGCACCACATCTGTGCACTCTGTCCACTCACAGCCTCATCTCAGGCTTTGTCCCTACCGAATGACACACTGTACAGTCATCCCTCTCCATAAAGGAGGAGCAACTACAGACCCTGGATATTTATCGCCCCATTAGCCTGATGAATCTGATATGTAAGGCTATTAAGTGCATCATCATGAACCTAATTAACAAGGATATAGGGAATCTCCAAACTCTAGATCCCATGCAATTTGGTTTTGTGAAAGGTAGATCATGCCTGCTCAACCTGGTTGACTTCTTTGAGTCAGTCACCAGAGCAGTGGATGAAGGTAAGGTAGTTCATACAGCCTACCTCGATCTGCCCAAGGCCTTTGATACCATTCCTCACTTAGGAATTATTGATAAACTCAGCAAACTAGGCATCAACCCCTTTATCACTAGGTGGGTTGCAAACTGGCTCACAGATAGAACCCACAGTGTGAAAGTAGCAAACTCCAAGTCAGACTGCTGACCAGTCACGAGTGGAGTCTCACAGGGATCGGTCCTGGGTCCTCTCCTGTTTGGCATCTACTTCTCAGAAGTCCTGGCCAACACTGAGGGACTCTGGCTGAACAAGTTCGCAGGTGACTGCAAGCTGGGAGCCATTATTAACTCCCCAAGTGATGCAGACATCCTACAGAAAGGCCTCACTGAGACCAATGACTGGTGTTGAAACCATGGCCTTATGCTTAATACCAAAAAATGCATCGTCATCACCTTTGGGAAAACTCATTTTCCACTAATTACCACATCAATGGGACCCAACTGAACACTGAAGGTGTTATAAGAGATCTGGGGACACAAGTGGACAGCAACCTCTCCTTCGACCACCACATTGCCACTGTGGTCAGAAAGTCCTTCTATGTGGCACATCTCATTAACAAGGGTTTTGCATCTAGGGAGAAATAGGTCATCCTCTCTCTTCTCTTCCCTCATTAGACCAATCATCAAGTATAATGCCCCATTTAGCATATACCTCACAAGACACCTGCAACAGCTGGAGAGGCCACAAAAGTACCTCACAAAGAGGATCCTAGGCCTTAAACACAAGTACTACATGGACAGACTCAAACAATTCCAGCTATTCTCTGTCTCATATCGTCTACTAAGAGGTGATCTCTGCTTGATTTACAAAGCCATGTCTGACCCAGCTCTTTTAGAAATGCTGCATCTAAAGAATCCCAATCCCTCCTCACCACATGCTCCAGAGACCTCAACCTCATTACCACAATCAACAGAACATATTGGCGGGACAGGTTCATAACCCAGAGACTACCCATGCTCTGGAATAGACTTCCCATACATGTAAAGAAGAGCACCTCCCTAGCCTTCTTCAAGACAAATCTTGATGAGTGGATGGGAAACAGAAAGTTCACCCCGGGATCACTCCAGTGCCTCTGCTTGATAGAGGCACTGGGAACTTATGATGGGTGGCACAATGCCAGGACACTTCTATGGGCTAGGCTTGTAAAGGCCTCAGACCCATTAGCCTAGTACACACCTATGAACCTATGAACCTATGATGCTTTGTGGCTCATGTTTCCAGTGTTTTTCAGCCACTTCAGTACCATAATGTTTGCACAATCCCCAGTGCAACAGTCTCACCACATTATTATGCCTTTCAGTATACAGTCCTTTTGCCATTAGTATGTCACAACCAGCAATGAGGTGCGTGATGTTTCTAATTAGGTTTTGCAAATCCTACATTTGTCTGTTTCTCCCACATGTTCAATGGACTTTGTAAACCAGTGTGTACATAGCCCACTATCTTGAGCCGCCAATGTTAACCTTTCATCTCTTGGTTTGAATTCAACTCTCCTTAACCATTCCTGCATTCATTCCTGATGAACATGAGGTTCGAAGTTTACTGTACTTGCAAACTATATTTATGCGTTTTCCAAATTTCTTGCCTTTTCATCTGGTCCTTCACCTTACATTCTTTCTTTTGTTTTTTGACACATTCAGTTGCTGCCTGATTTTTATCTACTTCTGGTTTGATTTCCATTCCTGCTTGATGGTGATATGGTTCTGCTAGGTTAAGCAGAGAAGTCATCTTAATTTACTCTCCTCATGTTTCAAAATTTTCACTACTTTTGGGTCTTGTGAGGTCAGCAGATATGTGTGGAGTCCAATGATTGTAGATCTGTACAGGTAATCAATTTCAAGGAGGTCCATCCCTCCTTCGGAATGGGGAATATATAATCTTGGTATGCACTGATTTTTATAGATCATTTGGTGAGCATGAAGCATCCTTCTTGTTTTAATATCTAATTTATCTAACACATTTTGGGACCAATCAATCACTCCAAAACTGTAAGTTAGGACAGGAAGAGCAAATTGGTTTATAGCTTGGATTTTGTTCCTAGACATCAGTGCTGTTTTCAGGACTAATTTACATCTTCTGAAGCATTCCTTACTAAGTTTTATTTGCATGTGTTCCTGTTTTATTGCTGCTCCTTCATCAATTCCCAAGTACTTATACACTCCCCCTTGCTCAAATTCTTTTATATCACATTCTTGTCCCAAACTGATGTTTTCCTGGTGCTGCAGTTTTCCTGCTCTAAAGATTGCTTTTGCACATTTATCAACACCAAATGACATTCTAATATCATCTGAAAAAGTTTTAACAACCTGCAGCTGTGCTTTCAGGTAGGGATATCACCCCTTCAGTATGGTGGACCCAATGTTCCATTAGAGGTCAACAGTGAGATCCCCCCATGTTTCTTTTTGAGAAAATGAACATGTCTGCAATCAAAATGGATAAAGGTCATGAGCTCTAAACAGGAAGACCTTTATTCAGTGCCTCTTATTTCTACAAATAGATGTGTGTGTGTGAACTAACCTCTCATGTCATGATGTACCCAACGTATTCTTGATGGTTGACACAATCCTGAAAGGTTACATATGTACAGAAAGCATCATATACTTGAACTGTCAAAAATAAAATAAAAAGGCAAAGTTCAGACATTTATTATATAAGGACATAATACCTAGCACAAGGAATACAGATCACCCCATTATGGCATATGCATGCACTGCACACCATGTAAGGGATCACTGCAGACAGATGCAGATGATTCCTCAATATGCCTAGCAATTGCATAAGCCATTATATTGTACAGTCATCTTTCAGCAATTGAATTTAATGTGATTCTAAATCATTCAGTGTAAGAAAGACTCATTAATAGTGAAAGGTGTAACTCACTGTACAAATGAATGTGTGCAGAATAAGAGCTCCATTCTGAGACTGAAGGTAAAGAAGTGGTATGACACAGGGATATTATACTGATGCATGACTGAAATTTCTGTCTATACATATTAGCTTTGTACACAGATCTGTAGCTGGCAAAACTCACAAAAACATACAAATGTCTACAACAGTGTTAGGTGTCACTGTTCCATGTTTACTGAATGCATTCAGCTGGGAACAAATCTCAGCAACGTATGATAGCAGCCATTTATCTGAATATGCTACACACTATTTTCCCATGCTGTGCTGCAAACTGCAAATGGTTACGTGTTCCACTGTTCATATCTGCTATTGTCAGCTGTGTACTGTTATTTGCATGTCTAACCCCGTACTATTTCTTATCCATATATCATGTTAGGAATTGGCTGCTTGGTGACTGCAGCATAAGTTCACATCTTCAAGGAAAGTATTTTTAGTGGAGTCTGAATAGCAACACAGAATGGCTCTGCTGGGTCATGGTGGGGGATGAGGCCCTCACATGAATGCTGGTAGGACAGTATAGTCAAGAGGGTAAATGCAACTGGTGGACATGGATTTCAGAATGCAAGCCTCAAACATCAGGTCATAGATATGTGTTATCAAGCAACTAGGAATGCCACTGATGGTGGCCCAACACCTTCTCCACTAAATGATTCAGAGCAGTTCTTGGTCTCCCTTGTCGGTCGAGGATTGGCTTGTAGAATATCTGGAAGTGCCTTTTGTCATGGTGCCCTATGTGTGTTTATATGTGATATCTACCTCCTTTATTATTTATGTAGGTTTTAGGACATGTTTTGTAGTGTCTGATTGGTAATGTACTAACTACATTACTAACACATTGTCTTTGTTAGGTAGGGATGATATCACTGTGGACCCTGATACCAAAGATAAGCCAGATATGGTGCAAGGTCATGTATGTCGACGGCGCAGTGGGGCAGCGGTAGTACTGCTGCCTCACACAAAAGGTTCTCTGGTCCAATTCTCGGCTGGGGTGCCTCCTGCGCTGAGCCTGCATGTCCTCCCTGTGTTCGTGTGGGTTTCCTCTGGATGCTCCGGTTTCCTCCCACGTTACAAAGACATGCATCTGGAGGGTTTCTCCTTGGGCCTCTGCTGAAAATTGGCTTAATTCCAAGTAAGACTTTCCCGGTTAACAAATGTTAAATAAAATAAATAAATAAAGTAATAAAAAATGTCTGGTTTCACACTTATCGATACTTCACACTAATACATATATTACATATGTTTTAGGGGCTCTGGGTGCATTACTGAGGTAGTGGGTAAATTCTTCAAGTATAACTTTACTGATTGATGTATGGCAATGTACCCTCTGCAGATATGCCTTACCCTTATGAACCTTTCACATTTAAGGTAGTAATTCTGACAGAGCAGTCATGAGTCTCATTGCTGATAATGCAGAACAGCAGAATAACTCCACTGGTATTGATTTATGGGTGGCAGACAAGTCCCCATCATCACCATAGATAGGAAGTGGGATATTGCAGGTCAGCTTCAGAGCACAGCAACAATCAGACAAGGTATGACAGCTTCCCATCAGGGAACAGGTAACAGCGAGGCAGCTGAACTCAGTTACCATTGGTGACTTTGGTTCACAGTGGAGTTTTCTAACTTCACTGTCACAGGTGGGGAGAGTGATCTGTGAACAGTGATCACAATGTACCATCACATGTCAAGGTGCAAGGCCCCTTTTGATCAGGGTCATTGTTCGTAGTGGATACAGAGGACAGGGACAAGTACAGTCATGACCATAGGTATTCATGATGTCCAAAGTGTTCAGGTTTTCCTATCACCATTCCAAATGCTGCTGCAGCTATGCAATGAGTGGTTGCACCATTGCATGTTTTCTTCCTTAGGTAAAGTAACTGGAGCATTGCAGGGCATATCTCACATCCTTGACACTCTCCATAATGGATAAAAATATGACATATTTATTTTATTAGTGCACTTAAAAGAATGATGGGTTACCTCATGATGATAGTGACTGAACAGACAAAGCACTGTATCTCCAACAGCACCATTTAACAACTCTTCATTCAGCAGTGACAGTGTAGGACCCACTGTCTTTAGATATTTCCAGCACGACATGCAAGTGTATTACCTGTTGAACTACTGAGACTGCAGTACTCTGGCAGTGACTACATATTGACCATTTGGGATGTTTTCTTAGGTGTATATTGCAGAACAACCCCAGATATGTAGAGACACCTGAAAAACCTGAGCATCCACTCAGCCACATTTCTGTTTGATTGTAGGCTTCCTCTGCAGCTGAATGAGAATTGTGTCATCAACCATTACTCTAGAGGGTACTCACTGTCTCCTGAAATACATAAAGATACATTACAGTTAGCTGTGCAGTAGGGAACATTTGTGGTATACAGTCACATGGTTCTGACATGCATACATTGACATGTTACCTCCCCAGATAGCTTTCTGGAATGCCCCCTGTAATAAACCTGCATCTGAACACAATTCCACCAGGTATGTGCAGCAAGCATGCTGCTAGAAAATAAAGAGGTTCATAGATTCATAGGTAGGTACTAGGCTATTGGCCCTGGGGCCTATACAAGCTCAGCCAAAAAGGTACCCTGGCTTTTGCCACCCAAGAAAATTATTTTCCTGTGCCACTGTTGAGCAGAGCCACAGAGGTGATCCCCAGGGTGAATTTCCTATTTCCCATCCAATCATCAAGATTTTTCTTGAAGAGTGCTAATGAGAAGCTTTGTTTGATATAGACAGGTAGTTTATTCCAGAGTATGGGAAGTCTCTGGGATAGGAATCTAGCCCTCTGGCATGTTCAGTTTATTGTGGTGACAAGGTTTAGGTCCCTAGAGCGTGTAGCTCAGAGGGATTGGAATTTCTTTAAGCGGAGCATGTCCAATAGCTCTGGGTTTGACATAGCTTTGTATGTTAGGCAGAGATCGTTTTTTTGAGACGGTCTGTGTAGGGCATCTGTTTGAGGTGCAATGAATACACAGCTTGGCAGCTGATCAAATGGCATCACTTCCAGATGGTGTATCAAGGGTCATCATCACTAGGAGGAGTACTTATAGAGATATTGGTGCAGCTGATGACTCCAAGAACAGAAAGGAGTTACACTAAATCATACATCCTTTCCATGGTTGTGTGGCACTCTGCTAGCATATTTGGTGAAAGTGTACTTTGCATTTGGTGAATATGTTTACTGTTGCTGCCACACTTGCTATTGAAAAATATATGCAATTTCCCATGATACACTGCAGCTAGGAACATAACTAGGATGTTAAAGGCATCTGTCTGGTATTTCCATATATGATAACAGAATAGGAAATTTGTAGAAAAACACCAAGTAACAAAAGGCACGAAATTGGAGCAGGATACAGGAATAAATAAAATTTATTAAGCACTTTCGTCAAATATTAGGATTCTGAAGAAGTCAATCCTAATATCTGATGAAAGCACTTAATAAATTTAATTTATTCCTGTATCCTGCTCCATGATAGCAGAATACCCAGATGCAAATATGCCCAGATATAGATAGTCATTGGTCTTTGATGAAATTGTCTTTTGCACTGGCTGTGTCAATGTATAAGTGGTTCATCTAAGTAACACACAGCAGGAGTTCCCTGTCCATCTGGTACCTTTCCATAACCTCCTGGTCAGAGAGTGGGTTCAACAAGAGCTGCTAGCAATACCTGGTTGACTATCACCTCAATCTAGGGTGAACAGTACATGGTGTCATCTCCTCACCTGACTTTCATCAGTAGGGTGGTTACCACCAGGAAAGGTAGCATTTTGCTTTTATAATATTGAGAGTATTTTCTGACAGACTGCTTTGGAGCTCTCTTCTAATTTGCATTTATAGTTTGTAAAAATGCTGAATGACCAAAAAGCATTTGGAATTGTCCAAAGTCTGCATGTTGGTGCTAGTTGATTCCAACTGAGTATGCACTTCTTCATTTGCATGTATAACTTGAGGTTGATTCTTTTGGAATTACTAATACTCTGTAATATCTGTAACTTTCATGCTGTGTTTTGCACCAAGTGTGAATTGATTTGGAATCCAGAGGAGTACTAGTTTGTCTGTTTAGTAAAATATTTTATTATCAGTAAAAGGCTGACAGACTAGCAAAATTTATTTGAAACCCAAATTGTCTGTTAAATCGTGAAATGACTATAAGACAAACCTAGGCAAGATAGATTTTTCACTGTGTGATACCTTAAACTTCATGTAATAGAGCCCACTGGGCCTCTATTACAGCAGGTTTAAGGTACCACACAGTGAAAACTCTAGCTTGGTTTGGTTTTTCTTGTAGTTTTTACTAATTGGATTGTTTCAGTGACCTTTTTACTCTTTGGCTTACATAATGGAATTTTCACATTATCAATTTTACTACTAAAGATAAGTTTAGTATACTCATTAAGTAGTATTCATAGTCATTACATATACTTGTAACGGCAGTCTTTGCTGTCCATGCATTAGCACAGCCAAGGCAGAATTTGTGGAAGCTATTTGCACTCACATGTGGTGGCCTCAAATCAACTTATATAAATGAATGATTACTGAGATTCAAATGAGAATTGATTGTAGAACTACTTATGCTAATATCTCCCATTCTGGCCTGTTTTTGATTCATAGACAAATTTTGACTCATTTCAGCACCATCCTCAGATGTGTAATTAAAAGTGGAATCGCTCTTTTCCATCTACTTTGCATTTTCTGAAGATACTTACTGTTACTATCAGCCTAGCCTAGCTATTTCCTGGTGTGAGTTGCTTCCCTTGCCTAAGTTGCTTCACTGAGCGTTACTTGACAACCAAAAAGGCAAAGCTATAGGCAGAGAATAAGTCATTGTCATTTTGATCATCAAGAAATTATTGATAGGTTTAGAATGGAGAGGGACATTTTAAGGACTTTAGTGAGTATGTATGACCCACAGACAGGACTGCAGGGATTCGTGGCCTTCCTATACCTGTGGATACTAAGGTATGTGCAGCTGTGATGACCCTCCACCTCTGGGTCAGTAATAAAAAGCCTCAATCCTCACCACTGGCACCTGTGGGGAAAGTTCACTGGGAGGATAACAGGTACACACACAGTATTTCCAGATGCAGCTGTCTGTATCTAGTGCAACTTCTCTTAAGACACACAGGGAGCACAGTCAGTCCAGGTCTGGTTTCTCCCTCTTTCTCCAGATCCCCAGTAAGATTCCCCACTGGCACAGCTATAGAGTTGAGATCTCAGCTGAGTTTCCAAACCAAGACCTCCAGCACCCTCTCTGTCCAACCATTGCTTTGTGTCCCTGCCCAAGTAGCTGCCACACACACTCTTTGAGGTTTTATTTACACACACATGCACGCACACACACGCACATGCACACACACGCATGCACACACACACACACACACACACACACACACACACACACACACACACACACACACACACACACACACACACAATTTCATACCTCCATGCTTCCAGAATAATAATTAGTTCACACCAAAGACAATATAGAAAGCTTCCTGGTATGGACTTTGTGTCTCTGACTGCATTGAAACCTGTAGGATAGCATCATTATGGCCTAGCCCGTAAAGTGATTTAATTTCAGATATATTTTAAAGTTTGCCTGACTGAGGTTAACTTTCCAGTTTCCTCTATTAAAACATATACATTTAAACAATTACAATAGTGCGTGTACATTTCTGTTCTCTCCAGTAGAGCGCACTGTGGATACATTTCAAACATAAACACTTTGCAAATACCTTTTCAACAAAAACATCTGTACAAATCAGTTTGATATACACATGATATACAGTTCTAATTCATTTGTAACACAAACATCTTATATAAATCAGTTTGATATTCACAAATGACATATAATTATTTACAAAATTCTAGCTAGCTGTGCTGGCAATACCTCATATCATTACAACAGCCCTCATTGTACTTTCCAAAGGGTCCTTCCAGAGACAGACTGGGGACACAATGGGTATTTCTGAGGCTTCTGCCTCATGAATCAGCAATTCCTTGATATACTCTTGGCATGTGTGGATCAGTACATCTACTTCCCTGTATCACCTCAAGACAGTGCCCAAACTATGTATGCCTTTTATGGCATGGCAAATTTCCCCTGAGGTGCTTGGTGAAATAGATTGTACCCATGTTGCCATTACAGCTTCATCAAGACCATGGGGGGAGCAGTGCACAATAGATAGGAAAGGCTACAATTCTGGCACAATAAGAAAGTCTACTATTACATCAACTTTCAGTTAGAATGTGATAAATTGGGATGCATCACCAGTGTGTCAGGCCAGTATCCTGGCAGTGCACATCATTCCCACATCTGACACACAAGTTCGCTCTACCACCTCTTCCTGGATGGTAGTATGCTCCATAGTCACGTTTTTGGTAAGTGGAAATTTTAATTTTAATCATCTAATTAGTTATTATTCTTAGTAAAATATATTGGTTGTTACTAAACCATACTTCTTTTGTTGTGTCTCACCACCCCCCTTCTCTACTTTTCTTATACTTTCCAGGTGATGCAGACTATCCCCTGAAACCCTGGTTTATGACCCCTGTGAGAAATCTGACAGGAGATGCAGAAGAAAGTTATGTAGCACTACCCTGTCACAGACACAGATTGTCATCAAGAGAGTGTTTGGCCTGTTGAAAGCTTGTTTCCACTGTCTGGATGAGTCTGGTGGTGCCTTTCAGTATGATCCTGTAGGATATTTACCGCGTGTTGCATTCTGCATAATATAATCATGCATCAGTCTGGTGGTGAACTGTGCCACGATGTTACTGCTGCACTGAGGACAGGTCCTACTCTCACTGATAATAGTGTTAATAGCCAGCCAGCAGCAGTAGAAACAGAGCCCATGCATCAAGCTTGTGCATGGTGTACAGCTGTGCAGGTAAAGAGACAGCATCAATTCCATCCTAGCCCTCAGCAATAATATTTCTGCCACTTAACAATCAAACCTATCTTTCATACCAGCAGACCAAAACCTCCTTATAGCCTGCCCCAACTAGTACAATATATAAATACCTAAATAGGCTTAAACCCACAACCCTGGCCGCCGACAAATTACCTGCAGAATATCTAAAGATCGCAGCCAAAGCCATCTCTTTCCCAGTCTCCATACTCATTAACTGCTCTTTATCAGAACAACGTGCTCCCTCTCTGTGGAAAATTTCAGATATAATACCACTCGACAAAGGAGGTAACTCTGTGGAACTATCTAGTTACCATCCAATTGCCATTTAATCCCCCTTACCTAAAATCCTCAAAAAATGTATACATTCCCAAATAATGCATGACTAATAAACTGCTAACCAACACCCAGCATTGATTCTACCCCATCACAGTGCTACCACAGCCTTATTAGCTTTACCAACATAGTAACCCAACATCGAAAAAATGGTAACCTACTGTATTCCTTAATCTCTCCAAGGCCTTCGATACTGTCTATCATCCCAAACTCCTTTCTGCTATCTCGCTTAATCTCAGGCACTCCACATTAGCATGGTTTTAAGACTATCTAATCAATCGCCAGCAAGCAGTAAAATGGCAAAACTCCTTATCTCCCCTCCTACCTGTATTCCTAGGGGACCCCCAACGATTCATTTTTGGACCTCTTCTTTTCAATATATTCACCAACCAACTCCACAAAGCTACCCAGCACACTACTCTAGTGGAGTACACTGATGACTCCACTGTAATCTGCTCTGCCCCATCGCTCCCTCAACTTCAGGAAATGAAACAAGAGTCCTTTACTGCTGTTGAAACCTACCTAACCCCAATAAAACACAGTGAATCATATTCTATCCTACTAGAGCTTTAGACCCCACCACCATTCATAATATTCTCAGCTAATAACACCCCTATCACACCTGTCCAACACACCAACGTTCTAGGGGTTATCATAGATCACAACATGAAATTCGATATGCACATTGCACAGACAATAACAAAAGTCCATAAAAAACTCAGAACCCAATATAGATGCAAAAAGTACCTCACCAATGACAGTAAAGCCACCATCGCAAGAACCTGCCTACTAGCCACACTCCTCTATACCTCCCCCATACTCATCAACCTAAACAAAGCAGACTTTAACAAAATAAACACCTGCTACAATAAAATAGCTAGGTTTGCTACTGACTCACCCTTCAGGACACATCACTGCATAGTCAACACAAAATGGCACTGCAGAGATAATCTCCAGTGAGCCACCAATTTGGGGAAACACATCAATTTATTATATCAAATATAAAAAAACAAAAACAGCAGAAGGGAAACAAGCTCTTAACTGTGTCAACGCATTTTTGGTCAACAATACAAATTCCTCTGGCAATCCAAACAGTTCACAAAACATTATAGATAGATATATATATATATATATATATATATATATATATATATATATATATATATATATATATATATATATATATATATATATATATATATACATATATATATATATATATATATATATATATATATATATAAATACATAATTCAGTCATTATCCAATTAAAATCCCTCACCAAGTAAGAACATCCTACCCGTCAAAACAATTTTAATATGGAATTTTAAAATTGTTTTGATGGGTGGTTATTTGGAAGTGCTGTCATGTGATCTTGTTGCTAACTTGCTGTGATGACATGACCTACTGGATGCAGGTGATCCTAAAGACAGTGATATCACAGTACTGTGTGACTGAGACCTCAAATGAGTGGTTCTGCTACATGAACACTGACAAGACCTACAGGAATTCTGTTATGTTATGCCCCCCCCCATCAGTTCCAAAACTTTCCTAAGAAGCACTTGTAGTGCAAAGTGATGTGCTCAAACGTGTCCAGACTAGTACCGTTTCTCTTTCCCATTCACAGCTGACTCCGTCTTGACTCTGGTAGATCCTGACTATTGTAGGCATGGAGGTGGAAATGGCTGCTGTGTGCCACCACACTGAGCATGATTATGACCATGACAACATCCATTCTGTCTACCATTTCAGTGTAGTACTAAAAATCCACATGTACACCCTGCAGTACTCTGACCATCTCAACTTAACTCTATGTGACAGTAGGCTAAGCCTGAACAATGCAACAACACATTTGCTGCTGGGCAGTCAATGCTTTTCATGTTTCTGGACATAACTGTGACATGTGCCTGTGCCTGACACCCTTTTGCGCAGGTGTTACAGTTGACACTGCTACCTTTGAGATGGTCACATCCTCCAGAAGGTGTTTCTGTGGTTGAGGAAGCACTGGTGTTGAAGTACATGTGTTTTCTCCTCATATAACCTGCAATGCAATGCACTGTCCTCATCTACTTGACTTTGTGATCTAGTGTAACTTCTTGCAGAGTTATGTAACTGCTGTCGGATGTGTGAGCTTGCCATTAAACTTGGATCTGTGTGCCACTGTCCTTGGGCTGTCTCATGAATATTATAACATTATCATCATCAACAGCCATTTTGCTGTTGATATCTTCCAGCTGTGCTGGTAAAGTGGAAATGCAAGTTCCTGCAGCTGACCCTATGAATAATTAATGTATTCCCATTTGTACTGAGACAATAGAGCACACTCCTGAATGCTGTATAATGAGTTGTGGAGGACACTTACCATGCACACTCATTTCACTTCCATAATTGGCGGAACTGAAGCATTCATCTGTTGACATTAAATGTTATATGTTATTTGTAAGTAGTTGCCTTCTATAGTCATCAGTTTACTGTGAATATGTCATGGTGGATGCACTAGCCTTCCATAATACATGTCTGTGGATGCTGCGGAGGTGGGTAGTTGCTAGCATACACACCACCTCTGATTATGCCCTTGTCATCCTCATCACTGTCATAGTCATCTCCCCATATGAAGATCAAGTATTCCTCATCAGGTGTTATAGGGATAAGTGTCAGAGGTCCCCCACCAGTACTGCTGTGTGCAATTGTATTCTGTCTTGTTTTTACTCTGGCACATCCCAACATATTGTTGGTCCATTTAATGCACTGTCAATATCCAGTTCTTCCCCTGTGAGTATTGATATCCATAAACCACCTAGTTCCACATCTTTGTTCACTTAGCTTGTTTTGGTCCTCCTTTTTCCAAAAATACACTTGCCATATGTCCTTAGGGCCCCCATGAGAACATGTTTCTCCTCAGGTTGAAACTATCTTTTTTCTATCTTGATTCCTGCTGCTGCATCATGTTTAATCTCGAACAACATATATGAGTAACTCTAATTCTGATTTTAAAAAAATTAAACACACTCATTAACCCTGCATCAAAGGAAATGGAATCATGCCTGAGTTCCTTACAACTAAGCTCCTTTTAATTATGAGGTAGAACAATATGAAAGAAATATTGACTGAGTTTAGCATAAGTACAATGAAACACAAAACCAACCTGATCAATCTCTTCTCCTTTTATACTGCAGGCATGTATATCATGATCCATAAATGAGAAAAAACATAACAAGGTTTTATATTCTTTAGTGTCCATGTATGTTATACCATTAAATCTGCACACAATAAAATGTAGTTTCCTCTCACCATACATGCCCTATTTAATTAACACTGCCATGGATGCTCAATCCTGATAAAAGATACTTCCCAAATCCAGCCATTACCAATGCTGTCATTGTCATCAACTGCATGTGCCACTGAATACACTTGGAAACAAAAATACATTTCCATGGAAGTAATTATTTAATAAGTTGAATTTCCTTAGCTTGCCAATGTTTTATAAGTGTAAAGTTGTTTTTAGCTTACTTTAAAAAGTTTCCCACAGCAGTTGCCGCTGAACTCGATTGATCAGATAAATATGGTGTGTTTACAGTCACTGATGGATATTCAGGTTGCTTTACACATTTGGTATGCAAATTAAGGTCAGCCATGCTGATCTCTCTGAATCACAGAAAGATGTGTGTATGTGTGTGTGTGTGTGTGTGTGTGTGTGTGTGTGTGTGTGTGTGTGTGTGTGTGTGTGTGTGTGTGTGTGTATCTGGTCATATAGACATAAATAGCCTTCAGGTGGTTGTGGATTCTCTCAGCTGAGCTGTGCTGGCCACAGGAAAAAGGGGCAGTGCATAGCATGTTTAAATGGCATTTTATCCCACAACATTTTCAAAAACAATTGGATCAAGTTAGTTTGCAGAGTTTAATGAAGCCTAATCCATAGCCGTGCTTCATAATATGACTCACCTTACACAGCACCTTGTGTTACAGTATAATTAAGGCAATAGAACAAAACATGAAATGTTATTAGTACTTCGCACTTATAAAATGTAACTGTGAAAGGATTACCTCAATCACTACTTCCATAGCATTTGAATGCATGATGTTAATGACAAATGTGCATTTCAGGTGAAAACATTATTTTGCATAATCAAACACACATGTAAACCCGTGACAAAGTATTGCAGTAATTACTGTTTTCCCTTAAGCATACCAATATCATCAGCACAAATGCATTTCAATAAAAAAAAATATATATATATATATATATATATATATATATATATCTACACACACACACATACACACACACACACACACACCCATGTCACTTTTCCAATGCAATTGGTAAACCTAAATTTAAATACATCACTTCCATGAGTAAAATTCCTACAAGCTGCATGGATTGGGTATAACGACATCACATTTCAGAGGATGTTCTTCCCACCCTCTGAACCACAGACCTGCACTTACATTCCTCATTTCGGTTCTAGCACTTCTAATGATGTCAGCACCTGTAAAAGTAAAGGGTTGAGCTCCAAGCTGGTCCCATAAGGAGACTAAGATTATAGTCTTTCTCTTGCAGGAGTATTAATTCCAGAAAAGTGAAAATGCTGCGGCCAGCACTAAATGAAAGAAGACTGACATCTGGCAGGAGTTCAGTAACCACTTGTTTTCCCTGATTGGGATCATCTACCTTGGAAACCAGTGCTTGCACTGGCATGATGACCTGCAGAGATGCAAGGCTTAACAAGCTGGCTGAGTGGGTTTCTCAGATAAAGGAGAGAAGGTCAGAGATCTACAGTAAGTATTTTAACATATTGCTGTTCCCTCTTACATAGATTTTAAGAAATATTCTAAAAAGATATGTCACATAAATGCAGTTATGTACAAGTACAAATATTTATGTGATTGGAAAGATGTATGTACTTGTATGCAGAAAGGTATAAATACACTTACAAATAAATACTTTCATATGTATACAGACATTACATGCTTATGTATATCATATAAGTATATATATGTGTGTGTATAATATATATATATATATATATATATATATATATATATATCTATATATATATATATATATGTAGATAACATGGTTTACTATTGAAATGTCAAACGGCACTACATCGACTGTACTATAGTCGAACACGGAAGTTCGAAAATAGTAATGTCAACGGCAAAAAAACAATCTAGGACTGTGTTTTAACATGGGTCGAGGTAGGGAAGATGTTTGTAGTTCTGAATAATACTGAACACCTACCTCGACCCATGTTGAAACCATTCCTAGATTTTTTTTTGACGTCGACATTACTATTTTCGAACTTTCATGTTCGACTATAATACAGTCGACGTAGTGCTGTTTGACATTTTAATAGTAAACCAGATAACATACATCAAACCTCTCAACTGTTCTGATTTTTGCAAAATCTCCAGATTTTTGCCTCATAAGTTTGGTATATTCTGCAAAAAATGAAGGGTTTTGTGCATGGTAACAAAAAACTTTGATTCTATCAACTTTCTGAGTTTCTAAGAGCAATATTTAAAATTTGTCCTTATTTTTGGGCCTTTGTTCCCCATTTATTTTTGGCTTTGTCCAGATTTCTTGGGATAAGAATTTGAGAGAGATGATATACATAGACATACAAATATATATATCAGAATATAAACAGAAATATGTCTTTATGCATTTGCACATGCATACACACATATTTAGATGCAGTATAATTTATTGTAATTGTTAGCCAAGTAATTATTTTATTTAAACAATCCTGCCTTGGTTTGTGATTGACTGTGCAGTAGCTTGGTAAGAGAAGTTATTTGAATTTATATTTTATTTCTTACCACTGTTTTTCACTGTTTGTAAGAAAGAAGAGGTAGCTTGTCGACTAGAAGATTTTCTTTGATTGATATTTTGTTTTACCTTTAATTTTCAGTTTGTTTTAGAAATGGATAGGTTTTAGCCATCCCAAGGAGAACAGTCAGCTATAAATTCACTCACACTGCAGGGAGAACAATCCAGAGTTGATCTAAACAATCCTGTCTTGGTTTGTAATTTATTGATCTTTACTTTAAAAAGAGGTACGACTATGAACGATAGTGAGCAGAAGCTTTTACTAAAGAACTGCAGCTTTTTGTGTGACTTTTACAAGTTGTACAGTCACAGAAACAACTTTACTGTATTTAATTTAACATTTAGTTATAAATTGTTTGTGTGATGTTTCTCTTAGACAATGATTTAAATTCTCTTTGAATTCTGTCATAACTGACTGTCATTACTCTTTTATTTTAGAATGTTTTATCATTTGTAGCTGAGTATGGATTCCTTAAATGAGTATGCCGTTAATGATTGCTTAAAGCACAAATATCTTGTGCAGTATATTAAATGCTATGTATATTTACAGGTAACCCCTGATAACACTGGTGATCGGTGTTCCTCATGTCAAACGTTGGATGATTTGCTTACCATTATTAGAAGTAAATCTAGACTTACTGATGACAATTGCACTAGTCCAATTGGCACATCTTAGAGAACTATTATTACATATATTAATGACTGGACTTAGGAGATAAATAATGTTAGGCAAAGAGAAATACGACACATTTAAGGAAGGAAGGAAGTGTTTATTGTCTGCAAAGATCACTTAACCCCTATTGAACAGGATAATGCTACTAAAAACTTTATAATTCTGAATACAGATATTCTTCGGTCTAAGGATTTAGAGCGTATAGAAGAACATAAAAAAAAAAGAAAGGAAGAAGTTCCCAACAAATAAGAAAGAAAAATACACTGATAAATGTCTGGAAAAGAAAAAGAGAATGCATACTGAAAGGATACTGCTTTGTTGTGCAACACAAAGATGACAGAAAATGATAAAATTTTTCTATAAAAAAAACTTCGGTCTACACAAAAAGGCATCATTTTTTTCAAAAGAGAAAGTAGAAAAAAGAGGCAAGGGAGAGTTGAAAAGGAAGAAATCAAAACTGAAAATGGAAGGATTAAAGAACATTATTGTAAGAAAAAAGAGAAAGACGTACGTTGACAGCATGGCTCAAGCTGTGGATGTACAAAGCCAGCTGGATGAGTAGTGTATGATTGCAAATGTAATAAGCAATGACAACAGTGGGATTAATAAGACTAATGATGATGAAGGTCATTCCTTTGTAACAATTGTTAGTGCAGATATTACTGAATTAGAAGTTGAAGATTCTTTAGATCTAGTCAGAAAAGATATTCCTGTAATTGGAGATTCAGTTAGAGGAACTGATACTTACATTTGCAGGGAAGATAATGAACACCAAATAGTGTTATGCTTGCCAGGAGCAAAAATAAGAGAATGTGAGACAGGCCTTAGAATGCCTTAATGTAAGGATGTATGGATCTGGATTTATTCATGTTGGTACAAATGATATCATCCTCAAAGACTCTTTGACTGTTAGTAGGGAACTTACATCCCGCTAAGATAGCATAGTGTATAGAGGTGTTAGGACATATTTTTCACAATTTACATATAGAAAAGAGTCAGGTCACTGTGGAAGAATTTTTTTTTTTTGTAAATACCTGCATGAAAAAATGTCCCATTTCAGAAAATGGAAATGTGTAGAGCACCCATGCCTAAATTTGGGCACATGTAGGTTTAGTCAAGATCAGGGAAGAGAATTTTTTCATCAGATATTTTGTAATATTTGACAAACACAAGGCAGGATTTTTGCCAGGTCAGAAATGGTAACAACTCACAGATAGCAACATTTCATGCATCTCTGATGGTTGTTAATGTTAGGAGCATTGATAATAAATTTTTTTATTGGAAAATTGTATATGTTCTCACAAGAATGATGTTGTTATTGTTTGTGAAACATGGTTAAAGACATGTTCAGTGATAACACCAAAACTATAGATTGTGTAACTGTGACAGTAAACACAACCTTGGGACATGTAACAATTGTTGGAATGTATAGAACACCAAAGTCAGGTGCTGACAACCAAGTGGAATTCATAAATTTCTTGTATGAAACACAGGAGGGAAACATAATAGTGGCTGGGAACTTAAATTTACCAGAAACAGACTGGAATTAATATTGATTCAACAACATTAGTAAGGAAATTGTTCACAACATATATTCAGGAACAACAGTTGCTTCAGATTGCAAAAAAGCCTGTCAGGGAACAGAGCATACTAGACGTGGTTTGTCTTCCTAAAAAAAATTTCTGTTACTTTATGTCAAGTTTTACCACTGTTGATGTGCATGGTTATAAAGGTTAATTTGTTGCTAGATAATTCTGTCAAACTGCAGTCTAAATCAATGCACAGAAAATTAATAACAGATTATATGGAAGCAAAACAGTCACTATGTAAAACTAATTGGAGTGATGCATTCAGTGGAAAAACTGAAAAGGAATGCGGAAAGTTTTGAAAGAAAAACTGTTTAAATGCAAAAAAAAATGTTTAGCATCAGGATCTAGGCACAACAATGTCAGGAGGATATATTTCCTAAGAACAAGATACTTGATTAAAGTAATAGACAAAAATACAAGAAATGGAAAAAAAGGTCAAATTACAACTTTGAAAACTGAAACAGACAAATTGGACAGACAAATTAAACATAGTGTGAGACAAGAAAAATGTGAACAAAATTTATTTAAAGATAATAAATATATATAAGATGTGGACAGAGTAAAGAAATTGATAAACTGTGTGTAGATTGTAAAATTTATTCTCAGACACAACAGATTATAGATATACTTACAAAAAATCTTATTCACAACAGTTTGGCTCCACAAAGGGAGTAATAAATTATCCTGCTGACAACCAGGTAATCACAGATACTGAAATGAAATTAGATTATATTGAAAAAGAACTACGCAAACTGGATCCAAACAAATCACAGGGAGGAAAGAGAATTAGTTATAATGACCTGAGAGCATTTCAGGAAGAACTTACAGTACCATTATATTTGTTATTTACTAGGTCATATAAATATGGGGAAATTCCTCAAGATTTGAGACATGCACTTGTTAAACCAGTCTTTAATGGAAGGGGGGGTAAAACAAACCAGAGTCACACACATCCTTAAGTTTATTTTCACGTTGTGGAAAAATAATGGAGAAAGTAACATTAGATAAGCTACTGTCAGAACTGGAAAGGTTGGGACTTGAAACCATATATCAGCATGCATATGTTGAAAATATATCTATTACCACTTATAACATGATGGTCTATAACAATATAATAGCTACAAATTAAAAATTGTGCTGTGATGTAATTTATAGAGATTTAACTTTAGCATTTGACAGGGTCATACACAAAGCACTGATCAATAAATTAGAACAACTAGGTATTGATGTACTCTTGATAAAATGGATAGCTGCATGGCTTACAAATAGGATATGGCGGGTTTATGTCATAACACTGAAGTGTCAAAACTTCGAATGTTATAACATCGAACTGAAAACCTCAAAGACTGACAATATTGAAGTCGTGGAACATCAAATTCTTTCCCAAGGAAAGAATTTAGTGGGCCATTTCCGTTGCTTCGCTATTTCCTTCACTGTGGTGTGATCTCGAAGTTGGTATATTTAGGTAGGCGGGGTTGGGGGCACAGCCCCCCCATGTTGGGGGTGTGGGGGTAGAAGCCTCCCACATTAGAAATAGTTTGTAGTGTTTGTGTGTTTCATGTTTTGTACTGGAACAGCGATTTTTTTTCCCAAGGGGAAAAAAAAATTTGGGAGGTTTTCATCTTTCGTGGTTTTGGGTTCAATGTTATAACATTCAAAGTTTTGACACTTCGATGTTATAATATAGACCCGATATGGCAAGTGTCATACAGCAAATGTACTGATGAAATTCTTGGTTACAGTCATGGTGTCCCTCAGGACTCTATCCTAGGCCCATACTTATTTAGATTGTATCTTTCAGACCTTTCTTTTTCATCTGAGGTGTTCTAAAGTCTGCATGCAAATGACTTGAAATTGGGTAAACTGATTACATGTTATAGATAGGGCATGTCTGCTAAAGAACTTGAATAAATTAACCATTTGGGCACAGGATAGTAATATTTATTTATTTATTTTGCATGTATTTATTTTGCATTTGTTTACTGGGGAGGTCCAACTGGACAGAGCTGTCTGTTTTCAGTGGAGGCCCAGGGGAGAAAAGGTTCATAGGTTGGTACTAGGCTATTGGCCCTAGGGCCTATACAAGCCTAGCCATAACAATTCCCTGGCTATTTCTTCCCAAATTATTTACTTCCCTGGACCCGTGAAAAGCTTCAGAACAATTGCTAACATACTATTCATAAGATATTTACATGAGCATTGTGGTTTACACATTCAGTTATAAAAATATAGCAGATAATAACATGTGATTGCATAAGATATTTACATAAGCATAGTGGTTTAGACACAATTAAAATTATAGCAGGTAGTAACATATGATTGTTGTTCATACAGTATGTTTAGTAGAGATAATTATGAAGATGTAATGAAGATAAGAGAAGAAAGGAAAAACTAAAAATACTAGCCATTTGTCAAAAGAGAAGAATATAAACAAGTTCATATGAGGTGCATTTACATTTTAAGGGAAAGCATTTCAACTTAGTCTAGGGGAGAGGTAGTGGGTATAGATGGGACAGTGGGGAGTAGGCATGGGTGAGTTGGTAAGTAACGTGTGATAATATATAGTGCATCTGTGGGAGTTTTAAAGAGGAGTTTGATTAGCAGGTAGGGGAAAGGAGTTAGAATATGTCAGCCAGGTGCTAGGCAGTTGCAAGTCCAGGAGTTGTTTTGGTGGGAAATAATCTGTTTTTTGAAGATGGTTTTGTTAGGTTGTACCCTGATTTGTAGTGGTAAGGAGTTAAAAGTCTTGGCAATGTTGCCAGAATACAGGGAGTCACCAAAGCTGTAATGGCTTTTGGAGATTGCGGTTAGTGCCTTATTACTGGATCTAAGTTCTTGGTTATTAGAGTAGAGGATGATCAGGTCTTTTAAGGCTGGAGTTTTGTCAGATTGGTACAGTATTTGATGAGCTAGTAGAAGTTGGTTTAGAGCTAAGGTGTTAGAGAGTTCCAGCCAGGAAAGCTGTTTTAGGGCCTGACAGTGGTGGGTGCGGTAGGAGGAGTTTGTGGCAAATTTTGCTACTGTCTTAAAGCATACTGATAGCTTGTTTAAATCACTCTTGTTTAGATTAATTAGAATAGGAGAAGCATGCAGTAAGGTATATAGAAGATGGGTACAAGCTAGGGTAACTTTACTGTTGCTGCTTAGGAAGTTTTTACATCTGTAAAGAGTACCTAGTTTTTTGTTGATTTTGGTTATTGTATGAGCTATGTGTTTGTCAAATTTCATATTATTGTTAATAATTACCCCTAGTAATTTGGTTTGTGTGACAGGGGAGATAGAGGTAATATCTGATGCAGAAAAAGAGAACAGGGGAGTAGGTGCTGCTGCTTTGAAAGGATGAAAGAGCATAAGATGGGTCTTTTTATGATTTAGTATTAGCTGGGAGTTTGTTAGCCTGGTTTCAATGGATGTAAAGGCTTCTTAGGTCTTGATTTGAAGTTGCTGGAGGGTGGGGGCAGAGCATATTAAGGTGGAGTCATCAGCGTATTGAACCAGGTTTGCTAGATGGGTGGCTTTGTGAAGATTATTTGCAAATGTAGTGAAAAGTAGGGGTCTAGGACTGTTCCTTGGGGTACTCCTAGTTTTACAGGAAGTAGGAGGGAAAGGGAGTTTTTCCACTGAACAGCTTGTTGGCATTGGCAGACATAGTCTTGAAACCATAATAGAGTAGGGTAGTTAGTTTTAATTCTGAGAGTGATGTTATTAGTTTTGTATGGGAGACTGCATCAAATGCCTTTGATAAGTCAAGAATAACTGCAGACACCAGTTGGCTGTTGTTACATTGCATATTTACTAGGTTACTAAAATGGATTAGTGCAGTGGTAGTGCTATGGTTGGGGTGGAATTGGTGTTGAGTTTTGGCAAGAAGATTGTTGAAGAGGAGATGCGTTAGGACCTGAGTGAGGATACATTTTTCCAGTATTTTAGCCACTGTGGA
This sequence comes from Protopterus annectens, assembly GCF_019279795.1. Lineage (NCBI taxonomy): Eukaryota > Metazoa > Chordata > Ceratodontiformes > Protopteridae > Protopterus > Protopterus annectens. The sequence continues at coordinate 1,988,103,939 of NC_056739.1, forward strand.
AAGTATAGCTATAGGGCGGTAGTTTCTTAGGTCAGTGGAGTTGCCCCCTTTGTGTATTGGTATAATGTAGGAGATTTTCCAGAGAAGTAGCACCTTTTGTTCTGAGAGCGATCTGTTGATGATTATAGAGACTGGGTAGGAAATGGCTTTGGTGGCTATTTGTAGGAATTTGGCAGGTAGTTTGTTGACTGCTAAAGTGGTGGGTTTAAGTTTGGTTAGGTGTCTATAGATGGTGTTAGTTGGTACATGTTGAAGGGTGAAGGAGTTAGCATTATTTGATGGGTTGTATAGTATAGTGGGGATTGAGGAGAGAGATAGAGCTGGTAAAGAACTCACTGAACTGGGTGGCTGTGTTTATAGAGGTGGTTGCTTGGATGAGGATTTAGTGATTTACATGGTTGGAAAATACTGTTTATAGCAGCCCAGAACTTTTGTGGGTTGGCATTATGCTTAGTTTGAATTTCACTATAGTATTTTTGTTTGTCTAGTCTGATTTGTTATTTTACAGTGTTTCTCAGTTTTAAGAATGTTTGCCTATTAGGAGCAGTTTTGTTTTTACACCACTTGTCCCATGCTTTGTCCCTTTGTTTCATAAGTTGCCTAGTGCTCTTGTTAAGCCATGGGGCATAGATGGTTTTAGTGCAGATCTGTCTTGGTGAAGAAATGATATGGAGAGATGGTCTAAGCACAGACATCCATTGTTTTATAAGGTTTCAGTTTTAAAATTGAACATGTTCCTAGAAATTATAGGCTCTACTATGAAATGCCAACTTCCTGAAAATCAATGTGCTGAAAAGATGAAAAAATGCCAGAAATGTAAATGGGTGAAAAAAAAATTTTTGCTTGGTTTTTGAAGGTAGCAGGGCCCCCACACCCTCAAACTTAAATATATAAACTCCACTGTCACACCAATGTGAAGAAAGGAGAAATCTCCCAAAACAAGTGAGTCCTTGCCAGCATACATTTAGAAATTGCACCGGCAATGATTTTCTATGGGAAACAGAGTTAGGTGTTATGCGTTCAACTTTTTTTCTTTGTGGTGTGGACACGAGCAATTTTACCTTGCCATTTGTAGGGGAACTGAATTTCTATCTTTTGAATCCTCTCTAATACCTGTTTCATGATACTTCTTTATAGATATGTATAAAGAAAGAGATACGGTTTATGATATCCTAGATATTCTTGCCTAAAGTATTCTAAATTAGTTGTCCTAAAGTAAATGAATGCCTTAAACTTCCATATTTTATAATTATTTTTAATTACCAGGGATTACTAACTTTTTAACATGTTAAATTGCTGTGCAGGTTATATATCGGTGAATTAAAGTATGACTGAACTTCTTAAAAATGAAAAATGTCAATCCTCTATACCCTATATTTTGTAACTGTTAAAACTATGGGGTGATATTCATAGTCCTGAGGTTTGTGCTGTTGTAGCAGTTATTTGTGGATAGCATGCTATGTCTATATGTAAATAAAGAAAGCTCAGGGCATTGGATAACGGTATGTGATGTTGAATTTCTTCCTTTTTGTGTATATATTGTAAATATGTTAAATTAATAAAATGTTTCTTAAAAAAAGAAAGCTCATTTCATTTATGATGATTATGGCAATGTGAAAGTTTTTGCAAAGAAATGCTTGCTTACATGAAACGCTTAAAGTTGGTGAAATTATGCTTTATGCATGTGTGAAGTAGAATGGTCAAATATAAATGCTGTAACAAATTTGGGATTTTTCAGATATTATGTATGAGTGCAGATATATGCAAGTCTGTTCAAAAGCACTGAGAGAATTAAGGCAAGCAGCATGCAGTGCAGCTATTTATAATAAGTTTTACACAATATAACAGGGTTTTATACATTTCTATAGGGATGTTCATATGTGGACTCCCTGATTATGTTATTGAAAAATGGGAAAGGGGAAGCACAAGAAAGACTGAAAAATGGAAGAGGAGCATGCAGAAGGAACACATCAAGGGGTTTTGCTGGAGGAGGTTGGAGAGGAGAGTTTTTATATTTTTGGTGGGGGATAGACCCCCTTAGTTTTCAAATACTTTTTACATAACAGGGCAGTTTGGGAAGGAAATACGTTATAGGGTGTAGGAGAGACGATTAGGGAAGGAGGAAAGTGATGACGATTTGTCCCAGACACACCACAGTCTGCACTACCCCAAATGTTTTCATAGCTTGATGGTTGTGCAGTGGAAGAAGATGATGTTGAGGGGATAGAGACTTGCAGTGGCTTGGTGTTGAAGGTGACTGGGGCAGTTAACCTTGTACTCACTGAAGGAGATATCTAATGGGACTAAGTTGCCTCTCCATCACCTGCACCGTAACATCCTTTACCAATTTCTGAAGCTCATGAGTTTCATCGCTTACCAGGATGTGCCATATCAGGCTGCCTACAGGACCACAGCCACCACCCTGCCCCTGTGAGGATGTGTGCAGAGAGTGAACATTCCCTGACCTGGGAGATACGTGTTTGGGTTGCTCCTGAGATCTATGGAAATGTGAAGAAATTAACAGAAATGGGAAAGAAAGGGAAAAAATGCAATGTAATGGATAATGAAAATAAGAAAGAGAGGCAGAGGCTAGAGAAAAACAAAACGGCTCCAATACATTTGTTTATAATTTAGTGCTACTTCAGTATATGCTTTATTAACAGTGCTTACTTAGCATATAAAAAATTGGTGTAAGATATGAAATGGTGATATATTTTTGCATGGGGTAAAGGTTTTGGTAAATGTTTCTGATTAGCATCTACAAAGCAGGTTTAAGGAATGAAATAGTCTATTTAAAAGTGACAATACATTCAACATTATGCTACTGATAAAACTCAAACAAGCAGATTTAAGATAAGATATGGTAAAACAATTAAAAATTAAAATAAATTATGCAATAAGCTACTGATTGGATTGAGCTTCAATTGATTAATGGCAGCAGATTTTCTGTGCATTTAGTTTTTATTAATATTCACCACTGAATTACATCATATCATATTGAACTTAATGCTTATCTTACTCACGCATTCTCGTCAGAAATACGTTTAACGCTTGTATACTCACAGGCAACTTTGGTTAACCTCATTAGTCTCCACTATACCTTGTGCCTGTTATCAGCTACAGAAACAAGGAGAAATGGGGTGCATTTTTGTTTGCTTGTCATATATGTTTCTTCATACTTCCGTGCTATGCTTGCATTTATTAAACAGCACAGTATGCCTTTACAGATTTCATGCAAATTTGTCAGAGATAGGAAGCATTTCCCTTAATATTAAACATTTCAGTCATGACTTTATTTACTCCAAGTACAACTAAAAGGATGTCATGATTTCCTCCTTTTTGTAACATTTTTGTCTGGCTGCAGTCCACCTTTTATGGAGATGGTTAAATCTGTCTTAGTTAGCATTGTTAGAGTTGTGCCTTAGACAGACCCATGTAATTTTAAAAGTTTTCTGGCTGTCTTACAGATACATACATACATACAAATATTTCAAGGATGGGCATTAATGCCCTTCTAGCGAGGTCTATGTTTAATTGTCGAAGACAATATCCATCGAACAGCTTTTAAGGGAATACTGGCCATTGAACTTTTTATTGTATAGGCTCATCATTGTAAATCCATTCATTGAATACTCATAGTTAGCCATCTACAAGGAAGTAGTGTGACATGAAAATTAGATGAACACTGGACATTATTCACAACCCCTGTCCCCCCCCCGCTAATTATATATGGGGAAAGGGCAGGTTTGCTATCTTGTACTGATGGCCAGTTATGAGAATTCAGTGCATGGCTTTACGATGATTAGCCTATGAGACACAAAAGGCACGTTTGATGGTTAGCACAATGTGCAGATCAAGACACACACACACACACACACATGCACACACGCACACATGCACACGCACACGCACACACACACACACACACACACACACACACACACACACACACACACACACAAACACAAACACCAGTCCCTAACCTGTCTGCCCTCCCATTTTCCTCCCACCCCATGGGATTTGCTGTGCCATTACGGCACTTATCTTTTATGCCCTAGTAGCTAGTGTATCTCCTACACTGATCCTGTTACTACTGTTGGTTGCATTATAGTACTTCTCATCATAGTAATCCCCAGTCTCAAGTGGCATTTGTTCTGTGTATACCATTACAGCAATCTAAGATTATTTCTAGTGGTCTAATTCATCCCCCCCGATTCCTGTCCTGCACCTGTGCCATTAATGTCCTTAAGAGAATACCCTGAAGTTCTTAACATTAACTTGTTATCTATCCATCCGGATATCAAAATAGTTTTAGACTGATTAGGACAGCTGTCCATAAACCCATGACTAAACCATAATTAAAAATATGAAACAAAATTCAAGCAATCCAGTTTCAAATATGTGGCTGGAGATTGCTGAGGAACCAGTCCTAGTCAATGATTTTGTAAATTTTAATTTACTTATTCCCTACAAAATTCATCTAAAGTGAAGTCATCTCCCAGATGACACACAGAAACTCTACCAATTGGTCATAGTTGCACTTTTTTTCAAATAGCTGTCTGCTAAAGTAACATCTTGAACTATGGAAGGAGCATCATAACAATGAACCAGCTGCTAATTGTGTATAAAGTTTTTAGTACTTTTAACTTTTATAATATTGGACAAAGTAAGATGAAAGGCTGAGAGCTCACATAGGACTTTATTTATTTATTTATTTATTTATTTTACATTTGTTTACTGGGATAGTCTGACTGGACACAGGTCCATTTTCAGTGAAGGCCAAGGGAGAAAGCTCCAGATTACATACTTACATCAAATGGGAAGAAACAAATAAAACATAATCCAAGAATAGCAAGCAGTACATAGCAAACAGCTCACTGCAGTGGTGGTGCTGCGGTAGCGTTGTCACCTTACAGTAAGACGTTGTCCTGTTCGATTCTCAGCTAGAGCGTCTTCTGAGTGGAGACATGCATGAATTGGCGTACCTTTGTTGAAGGTTGTGCGTCAGGGCCGGCAACTCAGCACGTAAAAAAATCTACTGCCAATCATTAGCGGAGTGGAGTTCTGCTGTGGTGACCACTAACCAGGAAAAGCCAAAAGACTTAACAACATAGCAAACAGCTCAAATAGCATATATAAGTAAATAAAAAACTTACAACTAATAATAGCATGCAGTGAATAGTAAAATAATATACATTCATAGGACTACTGTTAATGGGATTCATACAAAAATCAAGCATTAACAACGAGTTTCTTGCAACAATACTTTAAATGAGATTCATACGGAATTCATACATTGTAACTGTGTCAGATGTTGAAGGTAGAGAAATTGTTACTAAGTAAAGAAGAGAAGCAACATAGCTGAATACAGACATTGATAGGGAAAATGAGATATGAGCGAGCATAATTACTATAGGGGTCAAAAATTAAAGTAGTAATTACTGGAAACATAAAAGAAAGAAAAGGGTTATATTGGATCAAAGAATACTTAGGATCAAAGCATAGCAAATGAGCACCCAAAATATATATTGAATTTATCCAGAGACATTTTAGCTTGTCATTGTTAGATTGACTGATAAAATTTTACATCTTCCGCCTGATGTCTGTATTGCATGTTTTATATGCATGACCTTCCCTGCATTTCTTGAAATATGAAACATTTATTAATCAATAACTCCATAGAGAGTAGCTTTTAACACTGCCCACTGTATATCATGAGCTAATGATATGTGATTCCATCTATCTTGAACTAATATACTTTGTTTTAGGTTTAATTGTTTTACTTCTTGCTGTTGTATCACCTCTGGGTTTGGTCTCAGTGTAGTGGATTTAGATTTAGCTTTAAAAAGACTCAGTTTTAAATGTACTGCTAAGTACTCTGTAAAGAACTAAGGATCAGTACTTACAACCCCAGCCAAATTTAGAATAGGAATGAATGCTAATCCGTTATAAATATGAGACCATGTTTTATGGCCTAGAGAAAATAAATTATATATTTGTAGCCTAGAAGAAACATCTAAAGGGATGCAGTAAGTCAGATGTTACATTAACTCAATTAAAGCTCTGCTTACCTTAAAATAACCCAAAATGCCTTACCTTTTCTGTCAGGTTTGGCATCTAAGACTGCATTGCGTTCATCATTCATAGCAATATAATGATTTGGAAACTTATTAATTAGTGAATTTATGAAGTTTACTTAACCTGTTCATTGAACACAAACATTAAAAAATGAGAACAGGTTTCAATAACATTTTCTGTTTATGACTATAAAACAAAATATTTCATTTACAACCATTTTAGAGGCAGTAATAAAACTTGCCATTGCTGCCATATTAATTGAAATCACTGGGGATACAATAACTTTTTTTGTAAAGCTTTTTTCTCATATTGCTCCACTGGGATTGAATTACATGTTTTTGAATATATGTGATTTATGTAGCATTATCTCACAATAAGTTTAAATATAATAATAATAATAATAATAATTTTAATAATAATAATAACTTGGTTAACATTTGGATACCATTCACTTTATAACTCTGAATATTCACAAATGCTATACAATACCATGCCAACTGGAAATTAATGCACAAATAATAATGTAAGCAAGGTTCTTAATATGGAAGAAAAGGCAATAAAATAAGGTGAGCAGAAAAACGAAAGCATGGCGTTGCCAGAAAATGTGCTTATAAATGTATTGTCTGCGTAAATGTGTGTGAAACCATATAACTCACATGAATAATAAAAAAAAAAGAAAGTAAGAAAAAGAAAAGTCTTGATAATAATCCCCTTACAAGCTCTCAGGTCAAACCCGGTTCATTTTCATTGGAGGAGACTCCAAACTAAGTAGGGAACAAGATAATGCTACAAAAAAGTAACTTATTTCAAAAATATACATAAAAACACTAAACTACTGCAGCACAAATATATAATTCAAGATCTGAGTGGCTGGAAAAGAGTTGAAACTGTTAATATTGAAACAAGTTAACCACAAAATCTGAAATCCTTAACTTATCAACAATAAATGTTTAAAGTAATAGAAGCTTATGAGCTTATGAAATTTGACTGAGCAGATGATTTAAAATGGAGAAACGCATTGTTACTTAAAACAAAGGTACCTTACACCATAGTACTAATTATTTATTTAATACTGTCCTACTCCCTGTAATTATTACTAAGAAACATTCTTGGAGACATAACTTCCAGCAGTTGAAAATATTTCAGAAAATTAAACCATTCCCCTTAGTTTAGTCCAAATTCTTAATCTAATCTTTGCAAGAAATCATACAGAAAAAATTTACTAAAGTTGAGCAATATGGGCCTGTATTCTCAAATGCATTTAAATTTTCAATGTTAACTAATAACTTGAGGACAATAAACAAACAGAGGGTTACCAACCTAACCCCAGACTATTTAACCAATACATTAAGTCTGAGTGCACTAAACCAGAGAATTATAATTTCATAATGGTTGACAGTAATTTCATGTAAGATAAATGACAGCATATGTCTTACAAATTGAAGCAGAGCATATTCTAATCAGTAATAAATAATGATTTGAATCATATGTGAAATCCATATTTATTTACACAAACCATATCACTCCCTTACAAAATATAAAGCTAATCAAATGGTGCTGAGCCACTTATTTCAAAACAGTTGTCAATCTGTAAGGGACAGGTTGATTATGATTTACAAGAAAATCTAGTTACCTAATCACAAGCTCAGCATGTCATGATGTAGCATGCATAAGAAAACACCCCATGTTGGGCTGTTTAACAGAATGACTCCTGACAATGGAAAATTGATCAAAATTACCTCCACGCTATTTTGCCTTCACAAAGAAAATTCTGCAGCAAAAATTGAGAACTAACTCCACAGTCAAATGAATTATATTACTACTGATTTTTACAAATAACATATAGCATTAAAATGAAAATCCATCCATCCATCCTAAACCCCTTTTCCCATTTTGCACATGGGGTCATTGGGTCACTTCAGCAGTGACAATCATCTCAAGCCAAGGTTTACACTGCCAGGTGGCTAGCCCTGCCATGGTAGTTCATTCATACCATTCACTCACACACATACTCACACCTTCGGTCAATTTACAGTGCCCAATCCACCTACTGCATGTCATGGGAGGAAACTGGAGCACCCAGAGGAAACCCATGTGACTGCAGGGAGGAAGGCACCCCAGCCAAGAATCGAACTGGAGAGCCTCTTGCTATGAGGTGAAAACACTAACTGCTGTACCACCACTAAAATGAAAATAACATTGTTAAAATATAAGACCAGTCAGATAAATTTAGTGATTGACATAATACTGTGAAGCTGATCTTTCATAAAAGTCAAAAGTATGTTATCTTAATTCCACAACAAACCAACTATCAATTCAAATATCTCATCCAGAAAGAATTCATTAATGACTGTTTATATATCAGCATTACATGCCAGTCTTCCAAAGCATCTAATTAAAGAAAGCAACACTTCTTTCGAACTGTGAACTGTAAGTGAAGCTAACAGCTGCCTTAAGTTTATATATGAATCTAAATTACTTTGCCTAACAACTTAATAGTTTAATCTCGCCTGACTATGCATTCTCCATTCCAGACTCAGATTATGGGACTCTTTTTCAGGTAACATGAGAAGCTGCCACTCTGACAAAACTTCAGAACTAAACTATTTGATCACCTACAAAAGCAAGCAGTATGATCATGCTTTGAAAGACCTGAAATATAAATATAACCTCTTGCCTGAAGTATTCTTAAACCATATCGAGGCAAAAGAAAATTGAGGCTCATTCCACATAAATAGTATATACACATGCATAACATATCCCAGCTTATTTTTCAGTTTTGCACTTTTTTATATTGCAATTATTTCTTAATACACCAAATCAATTCATAATGCATGTCAATAATGCCATATAGTGCCAAGACATTAATCAAACTTAAGTCATTTGGTCTGCAGTCACGGCTCAATCTTTCTATGACATGGAGCCAGGTGCTTTATTTTTTATTTTTATTATTTATTTTTATTAATAAATACATTATTTATTTATTTGTTTATGGATTTATTATTAATGTTCAGTTAAATCCACTGAGTAATTTAAGTTTTATTTTATTTGTATCAGTTGTGTTGTATCAGAGTATATGCACTAATTTGTAATCAAGCTTGTCTTTGTCACTACATATATTTGGCATGTATAAGTCTATCTGTCATATTTTTATCTGTTTAAATTTTACTCTATTTTCCTAGTGTCATAAATATGTAAATGATGTTCCTCCTGGGTCTGGCTGAAAGAGGTCCACTTGGAGTCAGCCCACTATTGCAGTTAACTAAGTTAATAAATAAATGCATTAATTGTTTGTTTGTGTCTTTTGGCTTTTCCCAGTTAGGGGTCACCACAGCGGAACTCCAGTCCGCTAATGATTGGCAGTAGAGTTTTACGTGCTGGCTTACCAGGCCTAATGCACAAACTTCAATGCAGGAACGCCCGTTCACGCATATCGCCACACAGAAGACGCTCTAACTGAGAATCGAACGGGCAACGTCTAACTGTGAGGCGACAACGCTACCGCAGCACCACCACCGCAGACCAAATAAAATTTGTTTAATTAAATAAACTGGCAAAGCAATATATTAAAACGTAAAACAACAGAAAATAACTGATTAGTGCTTTCCATTTACCTGTGATATGAAATTAAAAAAGTGTGTTCCTTTATTTATAAAAAAATATCAGTATCTGATATACAGTTCAATTACTACCTTAATAAAGAACAAATTAACCCAGCAGTCTCTATCAAATTTTTACCATAATTTAAATCTTAAAATAAACAAGCCTTTACATCAGATATACCAATACTAGATTCATTGGGACCTGCTGTGCTTTAAACTCAGATAAGACTGCAGTACGTTGTTGGTTTTGTCGCTATCTGTTACAAAGTGCTACACAGCTGAAAACATTGTTTAATAAAACGATTTAGTTTATGCATATCCTTAAATGTCATTTTATGCATCAGCTACTTAACTACTTAAAAAAATGTAAATAAAAGTCACCATATTTAACATGACCTACTTACAAAAATGATCCTTCTGATAATGTTAAAAAACATTTTAAATACCTTTATTAAATTATCACTTAAGACACATGCGCATAGAAAATAAAGCAAACCCTATTAACATTTTACTAACTTACATACATTATATATTACGTATATATTTTATTTCTTTATAATGACTGTCATTCAGTTCAGCATTGCATAAATTACTCATTTCCTGCCTTCCTTTAAACCTCACTCCTCCTGCTGAACATTATTTTCCTTGCATTATAGTTAAATACTTAACTAGCACTTGAAACGTGATATGCAAGTAAAGTGTTTAACCACAAGTATCATACATAGTGAATGAGACACATCATGCATGCAAAAAACATTTCACCATAGAAAATAAATTTAATGTCTTGGCACTATATGGCATTATAAACCTAATGGGAGTGGGAGGGTGGCCTAATGGTTAAGGTGTTTGCCTTACAAACACAAGGTGCAGGGTTTGAGTCTCACAAGGGATAATTGGCTAGGCTTAAAATGGCCCGCAAGGGCAGTTAGCCTAGTACAAACCTATGAACCTATGAACCTATAAAATAGCAGTATATAAATTATTCCATATCCAGCCATCCACATCCCCTTTTCCCATTTTTGCATGTGGGGTTAGAATGTCACTTCAGCAGTGACAATCATCTAGAGCCAAGGTTCACACTGCCAGGTGGCTATCCCTGCCATGGTTGTTCTTCTATACAGCACACTTGCATGCACACTCACACCTATGGCCAGTTTAGAGTATGTAATCCACCTACTGCATGTCTTTGGAATGTGAGAGGAAAACAGAGGACCTGGAAGAAACCCATGCAAACACATGGAGAATATTCAGACTCTGCACATAAAGCACCCCAGCTGAGAATTAAACCAGAGAACTTCTAGCTGTGAGACAATAATGCCATCTTCTGCACCACTGTACCACCCCTAATATCATTATTTATGTCACAATGGATGAACTTAAAAGTGCTCCTAGAAAAGAATGTTAGAATGTGGTTGAAATGCTCACTTCAGTTTCATTAGAACCAGGTTAAAATATATAGGATTTGAATATATAAACTCCTGTATAATGGGTTTGTCTCTAAAAAAGACAATTTCACAAAACTGTTCCTAGCAGAATGTACTTATCATAGAACAATTAAAATATATTTATTTTTTAAGGAGAAGTAATTCTGCTGTTGATTTTTGTCCTTGCTCATTTAGCCTATTGCAGTTTTCTTCTCCTGAATCCCCTGGTACATCCAGGAGACAACAAGATATCCTAGCTGCACCTCACCCTTACTCTCTAGATGGGACCATCCTTTTCCAAGGAAAAAAAACTTTCCAGCCTAAAGAATGTAAGGCATGCTGTTTCCCCTTTACAGAGGCAAGAGCTTGAGCAGGCATCACATATGCAGATAGAGATGTTTTTTTTTTTTTTTTTTTTTTTTTTTATTGTAGGACATAAGGAAAGGAAACTTTAGGTGGGTGGGAAAAGCATGATGATGTAGGCATCACCATCCATAGAGCCAGCTCACTTATGCCCCCTACTACCATAGTCATCAGTCATCAGGAAGACATACCCCAGTATCCACTAAAGCATGCCCGGATTGCATGGAGATCCTCATCACCTCCAATGGGATAGGTGAGCTGATGTTTACTACACATCCCCCAGTCCCCTTGACACTAATCAGACTTGGGTCATCTGGTCTGCAGTCAGGGATCTATCCTTTTATGACATAGAGCCAGGTTAACATTTTTGTTGTTGTTTTTTTTTAATTAAAGCTCAGCTAAATCCACTGAGCAACTTAAGTTTTATTTCTTAAAAGTAGGCTGACAGCATTTAATGTCTCTTCTACAAGGAGTCTTATTTAATCTTATATACATTCAAGGGAGTGTATAAATCTTGATAGATCAAAAGTTTTATCCAGATCAGTCTCAGACTTTCCATGGATAAATGCTTTAAATCGTGATCTGTTTCAAGAGTGAAGAATTCTTTCAGATTCACTTTTCTACACTGTATAAAAGATTCTTGGACTGCTACTATCAAAGTACTATATCGAAATGACATGGTCAGGTCACATAAAAGAACATAATTTCTTCTATATTGTCTCTTCCAATAAACAACCTTTTTATGAAATATTTTAAAGAAAGACATCTCTCTTTCTCATGAGACTCTGAAGAAATAATTTGATCACAGAGGTGTGAAACTCTTGCTCTCACTAGGTCAGATCTTTTGCTTACCTAAATAAGAGGAATCGGTTAATATTTTGCTAATAGTTTCTTGCAAATGTGATAGAGCTTCTTTAAAGTCCCTAGTTCATTACCATTATTTCCATTTTAGAAGTTTTCAAACTTGTTTACTTCTTTAGTAACAATAGTTGATCTTCTTCTTTTTAGTTTGGCTTCATTATTGGGCTAGATTGAGGAATCAAGTGTGGTTTCCTCTGTTGAATGTCTATAGATATCTGTATCATCTTATTTTTCTACTCTGCTAGAATAGTTTTAGTGAGAAATTCTCCATTTAGCAACTAAAATGACATTTTTGCTTCAATATCCTGATTTGGGTCATAAAAAGGCTATAAGCAGATTATATTAGGAGATTCAAAGAATTGAGAGTTAGAAAGGCAAATGAGCTGCTACTCATTTGTCAACAGCATGGGAAGTCAAAATATGTTATGATAGCTTCTTGATAGTTCAAGTTTTCATGCCATATATTTTTGTAATACATGGTCTGCAGGTGAACGTCTTTTGGGAAGACATTTAATTGTCCATACCTTTTTAGTTTTCTGCTCAATGAGCTTAATTTTTGGCTGCTTTTCACAAACTAAATGCTTTATATTTGTAGTTAAGTGTTTGGACTACAACATGTTATATAATAATAATAATGGATACAATGCTGTGGTGTCCATTTACAAAGCAGTTTTTATTTTTGTTTGTTTGTTGTTATTAATCAGAATTTTAAAGTTTTTTCCAGCACTGTGTTATGCTGATTGGGTGATGTTTGACATGACAGATGTGCTTTTAAAATTAATTACAAAGATGTCTTTTTGCTGCGTGTGTGTGTGTGTGTGTGTGTGTGTGTGTGTGTGTGTGTGTGTGTGTTTCACATTTAAAATAATTAGCAAATTCTTGGTAATGTCCTTGCACCACCTTACTAAGGTATCCAAAAACTAGACAAACTAAAACAAGAGGAACCATGGACCTTGGGACAACTCAATATATCCATTGTCAATATGAAATACACCATTTTACTATGAACATCCACAACCAAAACATAAACTTTATTACAATAAAAAAGTGTTAAATTGTAAGCACTTTCATTTTGTATAATCCACAACTTCATCCGACAGCATCTTAAATTAAAACACTCATTTAAATCCCCTCAGTCATGTGATTAATAGCAGCCCAATAGGATTACACATAGACTACACACATCCAAAAAAACGTGCCTTTAGAATTTAAAAGAACCGCATATACATGATTTTTTTTTTATTTTAATAAAGTTTATGTTTTGGTTGTGCATGTTTGTAGTAAAACTGTATATTATATTGACAACGGATATATTGAGTCGACCCAAGGTCCGTAGTTCCTGTTGTTTTAGTTTGTTGTGTTTCGTGTTTCTTGCTGTCTTGGTATCCCAAACTAATTGTTAATAAATGGCATCTGTCTCTATAAAGTAGTTCAGCATGGTTTCAACGCATTGTGAAATGAACATGCTGCCAAGTAGTAAAGACATTTTGGAAAGCTGCTGCGTTTGTTTATTTGTAGTTGCCATTGTCTGTCTGCCATTTTGACTGCCATGGTGGTATTCAGTCATTGCTGACATCATTTTATGGTAAATTACAATAGCCATTTAAAAACAGGAATGAAATTAATTTTACAGAATATAAATACTGACACTCTAACTATGATGAATAAGCCAAGCTCTTCGGCTTTTCTGAATTGCTGACAAGAGACAAGGACTGATATTTCATGTTATTCTAGCTGCCTGATGACATTTGCATTAGGCAAACTGAGAGTGTTTTCTTTATGTCTGCAATCTGTAACAGATTTTTATTTGCCAAGGAATTAATACACAGTATCCGATTCGATAAAATGTTACAATAACAGTCATTGATTTATTTGGTGGCCTGACTGAAGGAATTTTGATTTGGTTCCTGCTCTTTACAGAGGGCTTTGTTTACTGCTACAGTAGTACTTTGTCTAGAAATGAAAAGTAGCACAAATGGCATAGAACTGGATTTAATAGCATTGTAATTTCAGTGTCAAGCTAAACTGCACATAGTGCTACATATTGTCATAACAAGTACATAATACATCCATGCTGTTTATCACTAAGGATATGTTAGAGATACAAAGATATTGAAGCATAACTACAGTTTCTTCACTTTTACATTCCATAGACAAAGTGTTAGATAGTGTACCACTCTGCAGCTTACTAACATACCTGATGAAATTTTCTGCATTCTTTTCTCATGATTATCATTTCTCTGGTCAATATTTTTTTATCAATTATTGCTTTTGATACTCTAGAAAAATCTGCCATCTGCTGTAACTGTATTGTTACCAGAACTGTTAACTGACCCCAGAAGAAATATCAGTTTGTTTATATGATAGTTGATATGAGAGCAGTGCTGCTTACAGCAACCAATGTTATCCTTTCCTCTTACTGCTTGATTTTAGGACAAGTTACAATATATGATCATGAAGTCGTGCTCTTGTAAAAAGGGGCATGGCTCATGATGGTATCTTATTATCTAATATTCAGAAAGTTCCCGGCCGCATCAGTTAAAAGCAAACCTCTCAAGTACCCCTTATTAGCATGAATTTGGAGTCTTAAAACATCCTTGTTCCATATTGTTCCACATTGAAAAGGTCAGTCACACAGTTATATATTGGAATTTTTTAAAATAATATCCATGATAAATTATGCCAAATCATATTACTTCACCAATAAAAACCTTTTATAAGTACAAAATATCACATTTAAACCATGCCATGATATTCCTAAGACTACAGTAGGCTGTTGGGTTTGTCACTAACTGTTACAAAGTGCTACACAGCTGAAAACATTGTTTAATAAAGTGATTTAGTTTATGCATATCCTTAAATGTTATTTTTATGCATCAGCTACTTAACTACTTAGAAAAATTTAAATAAAAATCACCATATTTAACATGACCTACTTACAAAAATGATCCTTCTAATAATGTTAGAAAATATTTCAAATACCTTTATTAAATTATCACTTAAAACATACACATAGAAAACAAAGCAAACCCTATTAACATAGTTAAACCATGCCATGACATCCCTAAGACTGCAGTAGACTGTCGGGTTTGTCACTATCTGTTACAAAGTGCTACACAGCTGAAAATAAACTGTTAGTAAATGTTCCATGTGTTCCCCACTTTTTCCACATTATGAGAGGCATTGTTCCACATTTTGGAGATGGAAGGCTGAGAGCTATGAATAAAAGATGTTTAAGTGTTCAGTGCAATACAACTTTATTGCCTGGTATATTCATAAACAATTCATTAGGGAAGCCATTTAGTGATGCTGGTAATTCCAGCCTAATTACTTTTTGAAGTTTTGTTTCAAAACTGCTGAAGAAATGCATTTGTCACTAGCTGCTGCAACACCTTGACATCAATACCCTCTGAAAAATAATATGGTTTTAGGCCAAATGTCTGGACAGATATTGGCCTTTTGAACCTTGGTGGATGTCTATGTCCCTAATGAATGAGGTTGTTAGTGCCTTATTTTTTGATTTATAGGAAGCATTTTAAATTCAGCCATCATATTTTTATCCTCCTATTCTCAGTCTTTTTTTCAAAACACTCTTCAATTAATCTCAACATACTAAGAAAATAACATTCAAGCTGTAAAATGGGAGTGTTCTACCTCAAACCCCGCTCACAGAATCTGCTTTAACTTTACATATTTACACACTAATATTAATGTGGCTAAAATTCACAAGTATAGAACAGTTGCTGTGTTTTATCTCTGTTTTTTTCTTTCATAATCACCTTCCATCCTAGATTCATTTTTATTTTCGCAGTTTTTTGATAAATGCATGTTGGAGCTTTTTTTCCCCTAGATCTCTGCAGAAAATTAGTTTTTATCATAAAAAAAAACAACTATGGAACCACAAAAAGTGAAAACAATATGACTCAAAGACTGAAAAAATGTAAGTTTAACTCTTTCATCTTTATTATAATACAGACTTTTTCAGAACAAAAACTATGACTAACTATGACTAACAAACCAGTTAAAATACTACACATGTCCTAGCCACTTTAACATGATGAACCAATACAGTTCTTTCAGCTTTCATTTAGTTTTAACAAACACTTAATTTTCATTGATTCTTTCAAGTCATTTGGATCATTGCATCTAGTCTTATTTGCCATAGCAACCCTTTCTTTTTCTAAAACACTATTTAAATCCCCTCCTTCTATGTCTTCTTGTACAGAATCTAAAGCATAAATAAAAACTTCTTAAAAATCTTACACTCAGTTAAATGTTTACAAAGGGGATTTGTTTCATCAGTATTTCTGATGGCATTATTATGTTCTTCAATTCTTGTTGACAACTTCCTTTTCACTTTTCCTGGATAAAATCCATTACAAGGAAATATATACTGATAAAAACTATTCTGTCGGAGTTGCAATTAAACCTGTTAGGAGGTACATAACTTTTCCTTAATCCATATAAATACTTTTACATCCATTGATGAAATGGCAGGCTTTACAAAATCCATGTTGAAAAATACAAGCATTATTTTTTCCTGTATTACTACTACAATGTCTTTATGATATGTCTTTTTCCCTTACCTTTTATTTCTAAAAACTGGTATTGCATCTATTATTTTACATAAATCTGGGTTTCCTTCAATGATTTTCCAATTTTTAATAATAATGTGTATTAATTCACTGGAGGGTACACTATATCTAATAGGTCTATCTAAATTAAAATCCCTGATCTTTATTCTTACTTTTTTCTACATTGTGTTCAACCATCTGTTTTTAAAAAAGGGGCTCATTTTCCACTTTTTTCTGTTCTATCTCATTTAAGACATTTTAATAAAACCTAATCATAAACTCTGTCTGTAAACACCTCTAATAATCTAATTAATTCATCCTTGAATTTTTATCTTCACTAGTAAGTCTCAAAGCTCCAATAACCTGGCTTTGAATAAAAGCAAGCACAATACTGTGTGTCGGTACTGCCCAATTAAGCAACATGTCTACATTGCGGGAAGTCACTGGTACCGAAAGAAACAAGCCTGAGCATGTACAGTCCTTTAAGTATGGAGTCTGCTGGTTGTTGTTTTTGTATGTTTGTTTAATTATTAACTCATTCTTTGTTTGTTTGTTAACCAGTGGGTAGCCTGGCACAATGCTATTTTCTTCCATTACCCAGGCTATGAGGCAATCATGACAAAGTACAAGAAGTTTCAAATGGATACAAAATCATACATATCACTGGAGAGCAGAGTAGATTGTAAATATATTGCAGTACAATAAGTGCCATAGTTTGAAATACACAAAAAATATAAAGACAGTAGCATATTTACAGAGAATAATCATTCATCAAACATATGACAAATTATAAAGATTGTATTATACTCTGTAAACATTATATGTTTATTATATATGCATATATGTGTCTGTGTGAGCACACACACACACACACACACACACACACATATATATATATATATATATATATATATATATATATATATATATATATAGATAT
Source organism: Protopterus annectens (assembly GCF_019279795.1). Lineage (NCBI taxonomy): Eukaryota > Metazoa > Chordata > Ceratodontiformes > Protopteridae > Protopterus > Protopterus annectens. The sequence continues at coordinate 1,988,121,781 of NC_056739.1, forward strand.
AGATATATATACATATAGATATAGATATATATAGATACATATTTATATTTCAACATACATGTATATATTAACATACTATGTCAAGGCATTGTGTAAATAATAGACCATGCTGGCCAACATCTGTAAAGCAAAAGTGCAGTTTAAGTTGTTTCTTAAAGAGTGAGAGGTTGTCCAATACTGTAATTTCATTAGGTAGACTGTTTCATTATACAGGAGCAAGCTGATTAAAATATTTTTCACAAATGGCTAGCTATATGAGGCTTCTGCTGCTTCTGAGGGTATATGCAAACTCATATACTGTTAAATTGTTGCAGCTGTTGGGCAATACCTGTCTATAAGCAGTGTAACTATAACAGTATTAAGCAGACGCTTATACTGCGCAGTGATACTTAGCCATTTTGTCCTTTGAATAGAAGTACAGTGTAGTCCCTTAGGACTGGTAAGGTTGATAAATCTGATAATCTTATTTGGTTACTTATGATATGGACATGTTTTGTTCTGAAAGTGGGCAATGCTGAGTAAAGCATGTGCTAATCTTGGAATCAAAACATTGTTTACTATGAACCTCTATGCTTCTGAGGTAAGGAGACATGAAATACTATAGGCCACCATTCACTGCTGTAAAACATTTGCTGTATTACAATCAATGTGACAGTGGAAGGAAAGCGTATCATTTAATACTATACCATGAAATATTTGCTATTTAGTAAACAGGAATAAGGTACCAAACCGATCAGCAATACAGAGTGGTACATTTTTGATTGTTTTCTAGCAGTTCTAAAACCATAACAGCAAACTTTCTACTGTTTATAGGTTTATAGTAGGTACTAGGCTATTGGCCCTAGGGCCAATATAAGCCTAGCCAAAAAGGTACCCTGGCTTTCGCCACCCAAGAAAATTATTTTCCTGTGCCACTGTCGAGTAGAGCCACAGAGGTGATCCCCGGGGTGAATTTCCTATCTCCCATCCAATCATCAAGATTTTTCTTGAAGAGTGCTAATGAGGAGCTTTGTTTGATATAGATAGGTAGTTTGTTCCAGAGTATGGGAAATCTCTGGGACAGGAATCTATCCCTCCAGCATGTTCTGTTTATTGTGGTGACAAGGTTTAGGTCCTTAGAGCATGTAGCTCGGAGGGATTTCTTTAAGTGGAGCATGTCCAACAGCTGTGGGTTTGACATAGCTTTGTATGTTATGCAGAGATCACCTCTGAGTAGGCGATATGTGATGGAGTAAAGCTGGAGTTTTTTGAGACAGTCTGTGTAGGGCATCTGTTTGAGGCCAGTAATCCTCTTTGTGAGGTATTTCTGTGGCCTTTCCAGTTGTTGTAGATGTCTTGTGAGGTACATACCAAAAGGGACGCTGTATTCTATAATGGGTCTAATGACTGACAAGTAGAGGGGAACAATGACCTCTTTTTTCCTGGATGAGAAACCATTTGTGATGAGGTGTGCCATGTAGAAGGATTTCCTGACTACTGTGGTGATGTGATTATCAAAGGAGAGATTACTGTTCACCTGTGTCCCAAGGTCTCTTATCACATTTCACTGTTAAGTAGACTACAGCCTATGTGGTAGTTCATGGGTACAGAATTTCTACCAGAAGGAATAACAATGCACTTTTTGGCATTGAGCTTGAGGCCATGGCTTTGACACTAGTCATCTGTCTCAGTGAGGCCCTTTTGTAGGATGTCAACATCGTTAGGAGTTTTGATTATGGCTCCTAGTTTGCAGTCATCTGTGAGCTTCATTAGCCAAAAACCTTCTGTGCTAGCCTGTACTTCAGAGAAGTAGATACCAAACAGGAGAGGACCCAGGACTCAACCCTGTGGTACTCCAATTGTCACTGGTTTGAAGTCAGATTTGGAGTCTGCTACTTTAACAGTGTCGGTTCTGTCAATGAGCCAGTTGGCAACCTATCTTGTGACATAGGTATTTATACCTAGTTTAGTGAGTTTATCTATACTTCCAGAGTGGAGGATGGTGTTGAAAGCCTTGGCGAGATCTAGATAGGCTGTGTGAAACACTTTACCCTCTTTACCCTCATCTATGACTTTGGTGACCGCTTCAAAGAAGTCTATCAGGTTTAGGAGACATGATCTGCCTTTTACAAACCCAAACTGGGTGGGCTCCAGAGTTTGGAGATTACCAATGTCATTTTTTATAAGTTCCATCATGATACATTCCATAGCCTTGCAGACCAGGCTTGTCAGCTAATGGGGTAGTGGTTCCTGGGGTCAGTAGTGGCTCCCCCTTTGTGGAGTGGGATAACCATCACTGTGCGTCATTCAGTGGGCACAAAGCCTGAGGTGAGGCTATGCTTGAACATGGTAATTAGGTGGGGTGCCTGTTTGTTCTGTAGTTCATGAAGAATGCAGCCTGGGATGTTGTCAGGTCCCATGGATGCTGTGTTCTTGGCTTTGAAGTGTGTAGTTTTTACCTGTGCAGCCGTGATTACAGGAACTTTGCATTCTTCCGGTATAGAGATGGACCCTTTAGGGGGTGAGAGGGGGGTAAAGTTAGCACTGAACCTATCTGCCAGGATGCTGGCAATATCAGTTGGTTCTGTATATTTAGTGCCATTGTGCTGTAATGCAGAGCAGATCTGTGTGTTGCCATTGAGATTCTTGACATAGCTATAAAATGCTTTGTGGTTGTCTTTAGAATCAGTGGCAATTTTGTTTTTCTAACTAGCTTTGGAGGATTTTATGAGGGATCTCAGCATCTTACTGAGGCTGACCAGGGAGTTCCTCCACTCATGGGATTTTACTCTTTTTTGCAACAGTTTCTTTCTTCTGTTGTAGAGTTTATTTATGACAGGGGACCACCAGATTGGCTTCCTTTTTTTGGAGGATAGCATCTTGGTTCTGTTAGGGATTGCATGATCCATGCACTTGTGTAAGTGCTTATAAAGTGCATTTGTGTAGGATTCAGCAGTCGTTTTTCTATTGTCCATCTGCATGGGTTTCGTGAAGTTTGCCACTTCTGTATTAAGAAGCGTGAAGTTGTGAATTTTCTATTAGCAAGCCAATTCCAGATCAGACAGAAATCAATTTGAAGCTATGTAGCTGAGGTGATGACGTATGAGCTGTTGTAAGTACAATGTCATCTGGATAATGGTCATGGTTAGGTGTGATGGATCTCAAGGAAGTCTATTAATGTAAAGTGAGGAGAACAGCAGATCTAAGACCAATCACTGAGGACAGAACTGTAGCTAGTTATTCTGGTGCCTTATGTGCCATTTCCTGTCTGGTGCCACCCTCAAAAAAAAATTCCTCTTTAAGTTGAGAATAAAAAACAACTCTGCAAGGCAGAGCAAAGCACAGCTTGCTACTGCTGAATTCTACATCCAAAATGGTGAAACTATTCAAACCTAACCATGAATACAATACCAGAATTCACTTTTGAATGCATCTACTGCACTACTCCCCAGTTGGCATCTGCCAGTTATGTCCATTTAGCACCTTGCTCCCATAGTAGCTGCCCCCCTAATAATAGAGAATGATGTGTTAGATAAGCAGTTTCAGAACAATATGGTCATGTCTTGGGTGAATCTACAGTATTTTGATTTCTGAAGTAAAACATTATGGTTAATTGTTTACATTTTTTAGCTCTAGAAAAATAGCCCTATTTAAAAGACCTTTCTCTATGTTTGAATACATGAAACATGAAAAGTGAAGATTTCTGAGTACTGTATTTCAGACAAACTTCATGCCATTTATCTGTTAGCAGATCTTGATTTGGATTTAATAAAGCATTTGTTTGCAGGTAATTTTTAAAAATGTTTACTAAAGGGCAAATGTTTATGATTGGGCAATGGTCTGCAGCAGTGATGGGCTGAGGTATCTTAGCTCGCGGTATAATCAGGACAAGTTTAATGTTTGGAGGAAATATCCTTGTCATGAAAGATAAGCTGAAGATCTATGCTAAGGGTTTAGATAGAAAAATATCATCAAAAATAGGATTTTTAGATGTAAGTGGTAAAAATATGAACTGTATTTGTGGTCCTTTGCTTTAAGGTGTTCTTCTATTTTCTTGATTAATATTGATATAAAGAAGAAGACAAGATAACTAATTAGTTTGTGTAGTGTATGGAAGGATTCACTACATTATTTTAGGGAAAACAAGCTTAGCTGTGGTCAGGAGAGAAGAAATGTTAAATCAAATGGCCTCAATCATTTCAGCTGAGATGATGGAAGCTGTCTGAGATTTACAAAGACTCTGTTTAAATCAAGATAATTTATGGCAATCCATAATTTCTCGGGATTGGGTTCTTTGGGGTCATGTTTCTTATAATGTGTTTTATCTCTTGATATCATTAAAACTTTTCAGTTTTAAGTATGTGTATATATATATATATATATATATATATATATATATATATATATATATAATGTTTTCTCTAAGACTTGCTCCTTTTTTATTAAAGATCTCAATATAGTAGAAAGCTATGGTATGTTGCCAGCTTTAACTATTCTATTGTTTGAAGAGAGAAGCTTACATTGAATAGGTGTAAGTTATAGTAAGAAAATAAGGCTGAAATAGGATCAGTACATTTACGAATATCAAATCAATCAATAAGCTGTAATGCTGACTACCCTGGTTATCTATGTTATTTATGTAGAGGGAATGTAGCCTAGATGGCTAAATGAGAACAGCAACTGATGAAAGCTCTGTGATGGAAAACTTTTCTCGACAGAAAATATAATCCAAAAAAATTAAATCTGGAGATACCTGTTCGCTAATTTTATTCACTAATAGTCAGAGAAAAGATTTATATCTTCAAGTTCTTCAAAAGTTGTAATTTTCCTGTCAGAATTTCAACTGCTTGGTAAGAGAAAAGAGACTTCAACATGAGCCAATCAAGAAAGGGTACTCAGGATGATTGTGTTCAAAAAGACATCCCATCACTAATATGTAGTATGCAGGATGTTTTACTTAAAATGGGAAAACTGGATACCAACATAGAAAGTTTCAAAGAAGAGTCTAGAAAGAAGATGGAACATTTAGAAATTCTTATCAAACAACAAAGTGCACAAATCAGGAGTATGGAAGAAGCTTTAAATGATCATTGAGGGAGAATAACTGAAGGTCTGTCTCTGACTGAATTTCTTTTAAAACAAAATAACTGGCTCATAGAAAAAGTTGATGATTTAGAAAATAGCTGAAATGAAATAACATTAGAATTTATGGTATACCTGAAAAGTATGAGGGAGACAATATGATAAATGTCTTATCAACCTGGCTACAAAAACATTAAATCCACCTAAAATGTTATCTTTTGGAATTGAAATGACACATAGATCCCTCAGAGCACCTTTGAAGAAGGAACATCCACTACCACATTCAATTATAGTTAAGTTTATGCCTAGCTTAGAAAAAAGATCAAATATAAAAAACAGCATGATCCCATGATCCAGCCCACCTATTAAATTAGGTGAACATGTAGTACATTTTGATAATGATTACTCCAGTAAAGTAATAAGTAAAATAAAATCCTGCTTACCACTGATCAAGGAACTTAAAAGAACAATATTAAAGCCAATTTGGTGTTTCCTGCAAAGATCAAATTATTTATTTCTGAAGGAACTAAAATATTTGAGACACTGGAGGATGTATCCACTTTTTTCAACAAAAATAAAATCCTTAGTAATACTAAAGAAATGGATTGGAACAGTATATCCCTTAAGAGACAGAGTGAGCTGAATTCCTGGAAAATTGCTTCTAAAACTAAAAAGTTTAAAAACAAATGACTTTTTATTCTCTGATTGCAGGATTTTTATTTTCTGAAACAATAGATTTACCCTTTAAGTAAAATGTTTGTATTAGACTTTAAGCTTCAAAACATATGTAAGTATGTATTTATATTTTAAGCTAAACATTTTTAATAATAAGGAATATAAATGATTAGTTGTACTGTTTTACATTTACAGTGAAATACTTAATATATTTCACTTCACTAAACTTATAAATGTATTTACAAATGTTAAACAAATAGTTCCTATAAGAGAATGTCTTTAAATTATAAGTAATAGAATTGGTAACTTTAAGACTATATAAGTTAAGAGGTTTATTTTATTTTGTTTTACTTTTCTTAGTATGTTTATTGCTGAATTAATGTCAGATTTAAGTAATATGCTAATTAGAGGTGTTAAAGTGCTGGTGATTTTCTTTTCTTTGTTCCTGTGTAACAGATTCCTTTCACTGGTCATTTATGAAGCAAGTAACATTTAAAAAAGCTTGAGAAAAAAATAATGTTCCAGTTGCATGAGAATGCTGTATTCCCACTTGCTTTGCTTCCCACTTGCTTCTTGAGATGTTTTGAAGAAAATCTGTGTCATCACTGATGTCTGAAAACAGAAAGGAACTTTCTTTTAGTTTGTTTTTGTTTCAACTATATATGTAAGAAATCTACTCAAAATAACATCTTTTTTCTTTTCTTAGATGTGAAGAATTGATAAAACAAAAGCTATAATAATATTTTTATTGAGTTGTTGCTGACATTTTGATTGTTTTTACTGTTTGTGCCTAGTTATTACCTGCACTTGCTTTACACTGAAATATTGCTTAGTTAGCACAGACTATATCCAAACTTGCTGAATCTAGCCTGTTTTTCATACACTTGAACTCAAATCCAGCCATCTTATATTAAGAAGGGCTCTCTGACACCCTTGTGGCAGAAGAGTGTGGATATAGCCTTGTCTGAGCTGGAGATTGCTGGAGAAAGGATTTCTATTGGCAGACTAGTGTAAAACTTTAATTTTTATTGTATATAAGCTTCCAGTTTGCTCATAGCTGTGCACCATGCCATGGTGGTTAGTGGTACCTTGTATAGAAGCAAATGCCTAGAAACTATTTTCCCCTAAACACCAGCCAATGAAACCCTCCCAGGTTCTCTGCTGCTCTGTGGACAATGCAGTTGTGCACTTCTGCACTGCAGGCAACTCAGCTGAGAACTGAGCAGCATCAACCCACTTTCCATAACTGATCTTCTATAGAATAAGTCCCCCTTGTTAATCCCAGAGCAATATCTGATTTACTTTGCCTTCTCAGACCTTAGTATTCAAGAATTACCTGCTACTATGAACAGTCAGTTTCCCAACATTTCTCCAGCCAGCCTATTGACATTGGCATCCTGAGGAAATGTAGTAATTGCCTCATGTATACTGACAACCTGTTGCTCCTAAAGTAATCAAATACAATATGTGAGAGATGTAACTATAGCATGAAACTAGAATCAGTCCTCTCACATAACAATAAACAAGATATCAAACAGGTTGTCAGCACATACACCTCTCCACTCACACAAGATAAGGTCAAGACACATAAACCCACAAACATGGAGGTACTCTCTAACAGCCTACCAAAAGACCACAGACTTCCCAAGTGCAAACAATCTACACATACTGTACATGAGCAGAATCCACCACTACACATAATAACACACATAGTGTCTCAAAAATTATGACTCTCATGAGCTAATCCAGGTCCAAATAACTATAGGCAAAATACCCTACCACATCATTGCTAGCTACAACTCCCGCACCATGAACCAGGAGAAGCATACTGCCTACCTGGACTTGCTACAGTCACTCAGTATACAGCCCAAACATCTTTCTCATGGGAGATTTCAACTATTCTTCCATCAACTGGATGACTTACATGAGCGTAAACACTATCACTCTGAGGTTCCTGGATTTTGTTAATTCAAATGCCCTGGAACAGTTGATCAGCACCCCCACAAGGGGCTCAAATGTCCTAGCCCTAGTGCTCACCAATATGGGATGGCACTGCACTAGCCCCTGAGTGTTGCCCTCCCTGGTAGCATCAGTCCATAAATCAATCTCGTTTGAAGTAAAGATCAGACCTGACACCCCAACAGGAGCAAAAAAACTGAGCAATTTCTCAAAAGTAAACTATAGCCTACTAAGTAATGCTATAAAAAGTTTCAAAGTCTCTGGTCACACAGCCAACAATGACTCCTATGCAGAAGAGTACACAAATGCCCTATATAGCCCTACTTAAATAAACTAATTGACCTAGTGGTATATTACAGGACTAAAATCAGGTCCTCCCCCCAAAAAAACATCCTGGTGGACTGTAAGTATAAATAAGTTATATAACAAAAGAAAGAAACTGATATTTATGAACAGGAGAAAACTTACTCAACAGGAGAAGAATACCCTCCACATCTGAAACAAGCAAAAAAGATATCTTGTAAAGTTCTCTAAGGCTAGTTAAATGACTAAATTAGCATCCCTAGCTAAATACAACCCAAAGACATTCTTTACCTATATCCAAAACCTAAAAGGGAATGCCCAGTTGTGTGCCAAACTTATACTGATGGCACCACTCACAATGAACCTGAGGAAATTACCAACCTGCCAGCTGACAGATTTAGCAATAACTTCACCCCCTTCCCCACCAGCCATACCCCAAAGCATTCCTGACACCAGTCCTCAACTGAGTATCTCCAAATAACAGGCCATATAAGCACTCTCCAAGGCCAAAATCATGGCCTCTGTGGGACCAGATAACATCTCAGGAGGCTTACTAAACAATCTAAAACAAGAACTAGCTGAACTACTTGGCACTCTCTTTACCCATAACCTGAACACTGGCTTTATTCCAGCAGAGTGGAGAACAGCAACAGTAATCCCCTTGTAGAAAGGGGGTCCATCAACTGACCCAGGAAGCTATCAACCCATACACCTAACCAGCTTTATCTGTAAGGCCTTGGAAAGAATCATCATGGACCTTATCAGCAAGGACACACAGATGACCTTCAAACTAAAGACCTAACCCAGATTGGTTTTGCCAAGGGTAGATGTTGCTTATTAAACCTGTTGGATTTCTTTGAGAATGTCAACAAAGCTCTGGCTGAAGGCAAGGCAGAACAGACCACGTATCATGATTTATCCAAGGCTTTTGACAAAACCCCCACTCAGGGATCATTGAGAAACTCTCCAAGCTGGAGATTAACCCATACATCACTAGATGCATATTCAACTGGCTCATCAACAGAATGCACACTGTCAAGCTGGAGAGTCCACCTCCACCAGTAGACCAGTTACCAGTGGGGTACTACAGAAATATGTGGTGGACCCACTACTGTTTGAAATTAATTTCTCTGAGGTCCAGGCAAAAGTAGATGGCCTGTGGCTTACCAAGTTTGTAGATGACTGCAAGCTGGGCACAGTCATTGAGTCCCCCAACAATGTAAACAGATTACAGAAGGGGATGACAGAGACAAATAACAAAATCATGGACTAAAATTGAACACAAAAAATGCATCACTATCCCCTTTGGCAAGGACGTAGGCCCTGCTAATTATGATATGGATTGCACCCCTCTAAGCTGAAACTCAGTGGTAGGAGACTTGGGAACATAGGTTGATAGGAATCTAAACTTAGATCATCATGTGCCCATAGTGGTAAGGAAAGCCGTCTACATTTTGCATTTCATGAATAAGGGCATTGCATCCAAGACTAAGGAGGTTATAACTCTGCTGTACTCAACCCTTATCAGACCATTAATTGAGTACAATGTTTCCTTCTGTATGTATATCACCAGACACCTGCAGCAACTGGAGAGACCACAGAGGTTTCTAACCAAGAGAATCCAGGGTCTCCAAAATGTGACTTACATGAAAAGACATAAAGCCCTATCACTGTACTCTGTATCATACAGGCTACTGAAAGTTGACATGTGCCTGGCCTACAGAGCAGTCTCTGACTCTGCCCTAATGGAAATGCTGCATATCCACAAATTAAATGGAACAAGAGTCACTCACTCCAGGGATCTCAACCTAGCCTGTGGCATTAACAGAACATCTTGGAGAGACAGATATATCTCCCAGCCATTGCTACTCCTCTGGAATAAACTCCCACTTCATGTGCAGCAGACCTCCTCAATGATCCTATTTGAGCACAAACTTGACAATTGGATGGGTGACCATAAATTGACCTGGGGGTGGCACCTATATCCCTCATGAACAGGGATAGTCAGTGCTAATAATAGAATCACACTGATAGGGTACATGGGTTTCAAAATGGCTAGAATTGGTAAGGCCCTAGGGCCATTAGACTAGTAACCTCCTATGAACCTGTGAACCTATGAATATAACATTTTCTTACATTTTGTTAAATGTTAATAGCTTATGTTGTAGTGTTATTAACTCTAACTGCACATATTAATGGAAAGAAGTAAAGTTTAATGCATGTTACTGATTAGAACAGTTTAAAAGAATTAAGAAGGATGAGAACCTTGCAAAGGAAATTATCAGCTACTCTGTGATGTGAGTTGTCATTTTCACATGTATTTATTATTATTATAATATACAGTTAAAGTTGTAGACTTGTTTTTGTTTTTGTTATTTATAAGTTTTAGTAGTTTAGTTTGTTGAAAGGAAGAATGTAAAAAATCTGGAATGTTAAGATAATGTTAGAGGAATGCAACAGAGTCCAATATACAATTAAATTAATATGGTGGATAAATGTGTCATGTTATCTTTTAAAACAAATCGTTTTAATTGTACATTATGGATAGTTTTAATCTATTATCTATTAATGTAAACAAATTAAGTAATGGCTACAAAAGGAAATCATTAATGAGATATTTAAAATTAAACAGAGGAGAAATTATATTCTTGCAAGAGGCTCACTTGATAGATAATGATATACAATATTTAAACAACTTAGGTTACAAAATGTTATCATCCACTTCTTTTAACAAAAAGAGGAGAGGAACTGATATACTTTGGAGAAAATCTACTATAATGCCCAAGGTCAAGGAATCCATTAATGATCCCAAACAAATGCATACATTTATAATAATTAAATATAATGGCAAACTCTAAACACTAGCTAATTTTTATTAGATCCCTGGAATAAGAGCAAGAGTGGCTAAAGATTATTTAAACTTACTGCAAAGCCATTGGTACTGCAGTTTAATTTTAGCAGAGGATTTTAACTGCATATCTAATGTAAAAATACAACTGAACAGATGAAAGTTGAAATACCAGCATCATCTAAAGCACTAAACAGATGAATAAGCAATAATAATTTAGTTGACTTAATAGTAAAAGTAAAAGATAAGTCATTGTTCTTTACTCATTATTCTTATGCACATGGGACGCAAACTAGAACTGATAAAATGAATGCCGCTTACAGATTTACTTAACAAAGTGAATTATTTTAAAACTATTCTTTGTCCTTTATCTGATCATAATGCACTAAGTATTAATATTAATATATTAATGAATGTAAGGAAATTTCAAATTATTTATAGAGTCCCAGTATATATGAATAAATTAAAATAATTTAAGAGTTATCTTAAGGAACAGTTCGAGAAATTTTCATCTTTGAATGATAATGGTCAGGTTAGTAAAGTCATACTATGGGACTCCTTAAAATGCATATTAAACATAAAATGGGAAGATGGACTAGTAATAAAATAAAAGACCGGGATAAAGAGTTGTTACAAATAAAAGATGAAATACACAAAGTGAGGTTTAAACAACAAAGAAATTAGGTAATAATGAAGTCTTTAAAAAATCAACAAAAATATCAGTTTTAATGTGTAAATTATAGATAGCTTTAAAAAAAATAAAATTGCATAGTTATACAATGACTTCAAAAAATCAACATAGATTAATTAATAGAAGTAAGGTGTTAAGAAAAAGGCACAAATCAATAATATCCAAAATCCTCACTCTAAATAAGCATACTTCTGACATAGAGGAAATGCTTAATATTTTTAAAAAATTCCAGGAGGATTTTAATAAAGACAAAAATAATAATCCTGATGATTACAAATTTGAAAAGTATTTAAAGTAAAATGTTACTATTAAGCTTAATAACCAACAAATTACCCTGATAGAAGTTAAAGAAGCTTTAAATAATGGGAAAAATAGCAAAGATCCATGGTTAGATGGATTACGTATGAAATTATATAGTCTCCTACCATTAAAAATTTTAGAATTACTGAGTGACTTTTTCAGGATAATTCAGGGTGACAAAATAATTCCTCCCTCATGGAATTTTTTTTGTAATCTCACTTATATTTATACAAGGAAAGGATAATTTCTGGTGTACTGTAAGTCTTGTATATTTTTTGTATAATTTCTTGTATAAGTTTTGTATAATTTTTTGTATAAGTTTTGTATAATCTCTGTATGTGGAGTTTTTTTCCCTCGGCCGCCACTGAAAATGGGTCTTATCCCAGTCGGACTTTCCCAGTAAACATATGTATAATAAATAAATAAATAAATATACCTATTTCATTATGAAATTTAGACTAGAACATATTAATTCCATCTTCACTACAATATTAAGAGATATATAGTAGATTAATTAATAAAAATCAAATTGGAATTATAGGCATAGATTACCATATGATAATATAAAAGGGTAGTAACTAAATTTAGCAAAATGAATGAGCAAGAAATTGGCCCTAATTAGCTTAGATATCAAGATAGCTTTTGATTCTGTAAATTGGAATTCATTGTTTAAAACTTTAGAAGTGTATGCATTTCCAGAACAATTTATTGGAATATTAAAAAAAACTGTATAGAGACTCCAAAGCATATGTTAAAATTTGATCCTACAATTTTCAAGGATTCACTTTAAACAAAAGCACAAAGCAAGGGTTTCCTTTCCCTCTCTACTATTTGCATTAGTTGTCAAACCCTTATCTAATAGTATAAGAAACAATGAAAAGTGATGGATTATCAATTAAGAAGGATTAGGAATCTAAAATACAGCTTTTTGCAGATGATATTTTACTAACTATGAGATTTAAATTATTCAATTGAAGAAATAGATGAGGAATTTGAAAAGTTTCAAGAAGTATCTCTGCTTCAATTTAATAATAATAAAGCTGAAACTTTAGTGTTAAATCAATTACTAAATAGTAAGTTTAAAGATTAATATAAATATAATTGGGAAGGAAAAGAAGTAAAATATTTAAGAATACAAATCTAGCAAGATGTGAGCAAGATTATTAATAACAATATAAAAAAAAATAAGTGTTACTTCTTATTAGAAAAGGGAATGTTTTTTTTTTACTTTTGGGGATAGGTTAGTACTTATTAAAATGATTACCAAAAATTATATATATATATATATATATATATATATATATATATATATATATATATATATATATATATATATTCATAGCTTTAATACTTGAAAAAACTTTCAAAGAAAATTGAAATAATATTAACTTCATTCTTATGGTATCCTAAAAAACAAATAATTGCTCATAGAACTCATATATGATTATGGGAGTATGGTGGCATTTTCTTCCCAGATGTAGAATCAAATTCTATTGCTGCAAATTTTAACTCTATTATACTCAGGATAGACTCAACCTACACTAGTCAATGAAAAACCATTCAGGAGCAAATTATATCAAATTCTTATAAGCTTATCAAATATGATAAATGAGAAATATGTAACAATCCTTTCATCTGGTTAATAAAATTTACCTTAGTAGGAAATTCATTTCAAACTTTAGACTCTGTATATATGAAAGCAATTCTTAAAACAGTTAAGAAACATGTTTTTAAAACTCCATTAATATCAAAATGGAAATATTTTGCTTTCCCATTGAACACAGCTCTATATTTAAGGATACTCAAAACAAAATTTTAAAATGAATTTATTTAAAAGGAATATATTAGTATTAGGGTCTGATTGCTTTGTAAAATAAAAAGCTAAATCACCAGAATATTTAATGAAATATAATAAGTTGATAAATATGTTAACCAGTTAATATTATCCATCATCAATAAGAGATTAAATACATTTTTAGATAATATGAAAGAAGAGGAACAGAACACTGTTCCCCATTATGTGAATATATGAATGATATTACTGAAGGTAAATTGACCTACAAAGAAAACGTATCCAATTATACTAGTTAATTATAAATAAAAATAATTTTGATGCCAAATTATGGAACATTTTAGATAGTAGTAGACTGAGTGACTCAATAGATGTTAAGAATAAAACTGTGTTATTTAAATCAGTTAGTCAAATGTCTTCAAGTTTATACTGGAAACATTTTATGTAAAAATATATACATAGAATGTTTGTTACTCCATATGAAATCTCTAACTTTAGTAAAAATGACTTATTCAGTGTGTTGGAGATGTAAAATAGTAAAATAGTAAAAGCTGACTGGGTGCACATGTTTATGGATTGTGAAAAATTAAATGTATATTGAAAAGGGTAAGTATGTTTTAAGTGGTCATGGTCAGATAACTGTTTTTAACTAGATTAATAATACTAACAAATGTTCCACTTCCTTTATCTGTAAAAGCCAAACAGCAAAATCTCTTCTGTAGTTTACAGGTAGTAGCTAGAAAAGGTATTACAAAAAATTGGAAATTGAACTCAGTTCCTACATTCAAAGATTGTTTTTTTTTTTTTTTTAATTAACAGCACTACTATGTAAAACTAAAAAATAACTGATTAGAATAAAATCTATAAATCCTGCTAAGACTTTTAGTGGTTAGAATAGCCTTGAACTGTTGCTATTGAAATACCAAGACTCTTAATGTGCAAATTGTAGAAGACTACCTTGATAATTCAATGTATTCCTAACACTGTATAACAGTATGTGATGTTGAATTTCTTCCTTTCTGTGCATACATTGTAAATATGTTAAATTAATAAAATTTTCTTAAAAAGAGAAAAGAGTGTTATAGCAATGTGTTTTTACATTATTCTGGTATCCATCCCAAAAATATGAAATTAAACATAGCTAAGAAAAAATGTATTAGAATAAGTAGATTAACTAGTAATGAAGTTGATTTTAAGCAAAATATAGTGCTGTCAAATCAAACATTTGAAAAGATGGCTTTCCCATCAGTTAAAATAGATAACATGTTATGACAAGTGATAGAAGAAAAAAATGGGGAATATAAACTGGTTTTGAGAATGTCAGATGAAAAGTGATTTAAAAATGTATTGATAAGGGAGATAGTAATCCTAGGATGGTCACAAAATGTACAGTTGATTCATTAGATATAAAGAAAATTATATCTAGCAATTGGAACATTTTATTAAGTAATGAATTGTTAGTATCTTTTTTTTTTGATAAGAGGGTTGATAATTTTAAAGGTCTCTTAGAGAAGAGTAGAGATAGTCTACCTAGCACCTTGTCAAATGTGACTAATAAATACAGAGGGACATATAGTTGTGGGATGTGTAAAAGGTGTGAGTATATTATGAATAGTCCATACTACAAACACCCAGTGTCAGAAAAAGGTATGGTACTAAAGATAGATACACATATTTAAGAAATAATGTGACCTTGTGTGAGACATGTCTGAGGTTTTATATGGGGATAACAAGGAGAAAGTTACAGGAAAGAATGAATGACCATTTATATTTTGTAAAGCTAGGTGAGACATTTTTTATTTATTTTTATTTTATTTATTTTACATTTGTTGACCGGGCTAGTCTAACGGGATATATGTCCATTTTCAGTAGAGGCCCGGGGAGATAAGCTCCAAGCATGAACAGTAACAAAGTTAACAATATGCAACAAAGACATGTATAAAAACATTACTGAGTTAGCATTGGTTAAATGAAAAATATAATAATAAAATTATGGACTATAGACATTATACTAAAGGTTAAGCTAAATAATAAAAAAAAACATTGTTCTACACACAAAAGTAGATATGAGCAAAACAGAGTAAGATCCTTGTATTTGTATGCTTAATATAAAAAAGAGAAATAACTAGGTTTGGAGGCATAGGTTAGGGAGTGGGGAAAGGGGTTTGAGCAGGAGGGGCAGAGGATTTCAGTCTGGGTTAGTACAAGGACAGAGCCACTGGGTTTTAAGATGTTCTTTAATATGTTTTTTGAATAGAGAAGTAGAAGCTAGGGTACACAGTTCAGGAGGGAGCAGATTCCAGTTTTTACCTGAAGTATTAGAGAAAAGGGAGTCACCAGCTTTGTTGTTTGATTTGATCGAGGATACCAGAAGTTTATTGGCAGAACGTAGTGTAGCTAGATCTTTATATGGTGAAATTATATCAGTGAGGAGAGGTGTATTATTGGGGTAGTACAGGATCTTTTGAGTGATAAGTAACTGTTTACAAAGTATATGGTTCTGTAGTTCTAGCCATCCTAGTTGTTTAAGGTTAAGGCAGTGGTGAGTTTTAAAGGAAGAGCATGTGATCTTAAGGGAGATAGTAATCCTAGGATGGTCACAAAATGTACAGTTGATTCATTAGATATAAAGAAAATTATATGGAAAGAATGAATGACATATAATGCCCTATGCAAGCACACTCAAAAATGCATAGGTTTTTAAAAAGTTTCTATTTTTTATAACATATTAAAGGGAATTTTAAATATGAGAATAGTGAATTATTATTAGATTTTAAAAAGTGGAGTGGCAGTTTGAGCTAGAAGCCAGTCATAATATAGGGTTAACAGAGCACAAAGAATAAAAATACTAATCCCATTCTTTGGGTAAACGGTGTATGAGATGTCTGATAAAAGTAATAAGCAAAAAAGAAAAACTCAAACACCAATCCACAGCTTCACATAAATATCGAAACACCTTCCACAATAAAAACACCTTTTTCAATAAAACAATTTAATGGAATAGGTAAGCGCTTTCACAATAAAATCGCTACATCAGATCATAACATGCATAACAAGGGCAATCAATTTATATTAAATGACATCATTGGTCATTTTCAAACCATCCAATGAAAACTGCTATATTTCATGTGACTAAAGTTACTAAGTATCCATCATATCAATGTCTGAAGACATTTAATGAACTATATCAGTAACAACATAAAAATAATAAAAATCAACATAGGTATAAAAAAATCAACATATATTTGTGTATATATATATATATATATATATATATATATATATATATATATATATATATATATACGTATACACATAAAATAGCATTTATATCCTATCTATGTGATTATTTCTTTAATATACATGATCTCAGGACTGGCTTCAAAGGCACACGCTCATTTAAGCCAACTCCTTTATCCACTCTAAGCATAATGATCCATCTTAGTTCTGTCATCTCAGTGGCATTAACAAAATCACCTTTACATGTGTTCTCATAATTCCTATCAACCACAAGAAACTTAGAATTATGTGTCATACCTTTTTTTCTAATGTATGCTTAGCTAAGGTATTCATTTTATTGCCTCTACGTATGCAATAAATATGTTCTTTGATGCGTTCTTTCAATTGCCTATTCATCTTGCCTATAAAAAAAGTACAAACTATAATATATGATTAAATGAAATTATTTCTATAAAACCACTATTAAGATTGAGAGATCTTAAATGAGTGTATATATCCCTTTAAAAGACATGAGTGAGTTTTGGCAATGTTTTAGAAGTGATTGGTTAATTACTTTGTGTGTTATGTGTGTGTATATACATATATATATATATATATATATATATATAGAGAGAGAGAGAGAGAGAGAGAGAGGGAGAGATAGATACATATATATATATATATATATATATATATATATATATAGGTATCCTTCTGTTTGTATAAAATACACTTCATCGACAAACAGAAGGACGAGCCCACTTCTGCGAAAGTGCACTACATCAAAAGTGCATTTTCACAAAAGCCAATTCGCCGAATTGCGTTACAGTGGGGATAAGGGAATATATATTTTTCCACATTGTAGTGCGATCTTGGAGTTAGTATATTTAAGTAGGTGGGTATGGGGGCACAGCCCCCACATGGGGGGTGCAGGGGGCTTACCCCCTGCATAAATGTGATTTAGTGTTTTTTTTATTTATTTTATTTTTTTGTGGGGGGGGTTTCATCATTTTGTGTTTTGTGAAAGTGCATTTTCGACAAAGTGCACTTTTGTGAAAATGATTTTGATGGTTTACATTTCGGTGAAACATAATTTTGCTGAATGGGGTATCCAGATGCAATAACTTCTTCCACAGTTTAAAAACATTTTCCAAAAATTTATTTGTATACACTCATTTAAAATAAGCAACTACCATAGTTAAGCGCTTTCATCTATCGTATAGACTTCATCAGAACATCAACCTGTGTACCATCATATTTTAAATAGTAATATAAGCCAATCAGCTCCAAAACCTAATCAAGAAATTAGTAGATAAACTCATCATCTTAAAGTGCTCAGTACTGATTTAATCAAAGAATGTATGAATAAATAATTTCATAAAATTATAAAAAGTACATCAATGGCTGTCACAATTTTGTTATGTGACATATAAACATAAAAAATTAAAGTCACACTTTTGATTCCAGAATGGCCTTAATGGATATACCGTCATTTATACCAGGGTGTACTGTAGAATTTAATAGAATTTGCCATCTAGTTTCTCTTTCATTTAGTTTCTTACTAATGCTGCCCCCTCTAGGGTTTGCTTTCACTTGCTCTAGTATAGCGAATTTGAATTCATCACATCCAGGACTTTTGACCAAATGTCTGTATAAAGCATTAGTTTCATCTTTTTTCCTTATACAGTAAAAATGATCATAGATCCTGTTCCTCAAACACCTATCGTTTTTTCCCACATAAAAACAGGAGCATTTTGTACATTTGGCCAGATATACCACATGCTGGGTTCAACAATTGCCATTCTGAAATTTTAAAGTAGACTGACTAATATTCTCCAATTTTAGCGTGGCTGCTTCCATGATTGCATAACACTGATTACAATTCCCGCATTTATGGGTGACCCCCTCCCTATTTCCATTCCTTTTATAATTTGTCTTCATCTCAAATTTATTCTTAAGGGTGGAACCCAGGGGCGGCCCGTGCTATTGGACTGCCGGACTGCAGCCCCCTCAACTGTAAAAGAAAGAAAAAATAAAGAAATAAAAAGAAAAAAAAATTAATAAAATCACGGACTTTCACGCACTAGTCCGGACTGCTGCTGAGACAGTCTGGAGCATGCGCAGATTGTTTCAGCAGCAGTCCTGACTGGGAAACATGAAGAACGGAGCTCCCAGAAGTCTATGCAGTTTTAAACTGCATAGACTGTCCTGGAACTTGCTGGGAAAACATGTTGGGGTTGGACTGCAATGTCAGCAGTCTAGAATTCGTCGGGGGAAGATCTTGCGATGGGCAGGGTCTGGTGTGGATTGGAGTTTGCTGCAGTCTCATCAGGGGAAGATCTCGCGACGGGTGGGTTTCGTAGCTTACTCTGGATTTATGGTGGTTTGCTACAGGGATTTGGAAGATCTACTGCAGGTAAGTGTGTGGACAGGGATTTGGATGTATGGTGGTTTGCTACAAGAGGGGTGTGTGTGTGTGTGTGTGTGTGTGTGTGTGTGTGTGTGTGTGTGTGTGTGTGTGTGTGTGTGTGTGTGTGTGTGTGTGTGTGTGTGTGTGAATGCCCCAGGTGCAATATACTGGTGGTTAGACTCATGGTGGTGTGGTAGGGAAGACCTCAGGCTTGAACCCTGTACCTTGCATGCAGGTGTTAAAGACCTGAATTCCCTACCCACCACCATTTCTAAAAAAATTGCAGATTTTTGCCTCTGTGGTTTGTAAATGTTGCAATGTTTGGTATTTGATGGTGCAGTGGTAGCATTGTTGCCTCACAGCTGCAGGTCATCAGGTTTGATTCTTGTCTGGGGTGCCATCTTTGTGGGGTCTGTATCTTCTCCCTGTGTTTGTGTGGGTTTGCTTTTGTGTCCTCCCATGTTACAAAGACATGTCTGCATTATTTCTTCCTGGGCCTCTGCTGAAAATTGTTTTTTTGTTCCAAGTCAGACTGTCCTGATTAACAAATGTTAAATAAAATTGACAGGCATTTCAGACTTCAGGTTTCTGAATGTTTAATTCCTTACATATTTGATGGTGCAGTGGCAGTATTGTTGCCTCACAGCTATAGGTTTTCTGGTTTGATTCTTGGCTGGGGTGCTTTCTGTGTGGAGTCTGCATCTTATCCCTGTGTTTGTGTGGATTTGCTCTGGTGTCCTGCCATTTTACAAAGACATGTGTCTACAGTATTTCTCCCTGGGCCTCTGCTGAAAATTGGTTTTGTTCCGTCAGAAGTAAAATTGTCAGGCATTTCAGACTTCATATTCTTCAGAAAATACATAGTAAAACAACATTTTATTCTAGCAATAAATATATAGTAACAACCTTTTATTATAGCAATTTTCTAAGTTTATAAGATGACTATTTGAAATTTGTCCTTATTTTTGGGACTGTATTACCCTGTTATTGGCTTTGTCCAGGTTTTTTGTGCTAAGGTTGACAGCTATGGCAAGAACTGAATTCACTGAATATGTTTGAGGGCTGTATGCCCTCATTACTGGGTTTGTCCAGGTGTTTTGTGCTAAGAGGTTGACAGCTATGGTGAGAACTGAATTCATTAAATGATAGCCATTTAAGTTTCAGTCTTCCTCTCTTTCACAAAGCAGCTGATTTGGCATAGTGGTGTGTTGCTCTGACTGTTTTGCACAGGGACCTTGGCAGTAAAATGTATGGTGGTAACACAGCATTTTTCTTTCACAAAGCAGGTGATTTGGCATAGTGGTATGTTGTTCTGACTCTTTTACACAGGGACCTTGGCAGTCAAATGTATGGTGGTAACACAGCATTTTATTCTAGCAGCTTTTCAAGATTATACAAGCAATGTTTAATGTGTCCCTGGTTTTTGCCCTTTTGACCCACCCCAATAAATTTGGCTTTTTCCAGATTTCTTGTGCTGCGAAGTTGAGATGCAGTTGAGTATTGAGTAGATTTTACAAGAAGCTGAGAGCTGCAGGGGAAGAGAAGTTTAGTGCTGATTATGCTAAGTCAGCTCGCATTGCTAATAGCAGAACAGGTTGTGTACTTACTTTTGATGCAGAAGGTTGTTAGTTCTACTCCCATAAGGGGTGAATGCTGCCGTAATGAAAGTTAAGATACTAACTATAAGCCTGTTATCAGTTTGCCATCCATTTCCTATTGCAATATTACTAGCTTATTTTTAATGTAATTTAGGCAATTTATTCCTCAGGGGAATCAGACACTTTATTTTTCGATGAAACCATGAAATATAAAGGTGATTGCTAATAGCAACCACTTTATTACAGATTTATTTAACTTGGAATTGTTTAGATTACTTTTTTACTACTTCAGAGATTGTGCATATTTACTGATAATGGTGGACTGTAGAATTGTGCATATTTACTGATAATAGTGGACTGTAGAAGTTTGAGTAGACTTTTATGATGGAAATGTTCTGTATTGGGCAGTTTTGTCATTGGTGCATGCATTTTGTTTCATTGTTTACTGGAAACATATTCAAAGCAATAGGAAGGTGTATCAAAGAGCACATGTATGTTTCATATGCAAGGGGCCTATGATTTGAAATATAAAGGTGATTGTTAGCAGCAACCTCTTCATTACAGATTTATTTAACGTGGAACTATTTAGATGACTTTTTTACTACTTCAGAGATTGAGCATATTTACTGATAATGGTGGACTGTAGAATTGTGCATATTTACTGATAATAGTGGACTGTAGAAGTTTGAGTAGACTTTTATGATGGAAATGTTCTGAATTTGGCAGTTTTGTCATCGGTGCATGCATTTTGTTTCATTATTTACTGGAAAAATGTTCAAAGCAATAGGAAGGTATATCAAAGAGCACATGTATGTTTCATATGCAAGGGGCCTATGATTTGAAAACAGCCCAGAATTAATCTTTATCTGCCACGGGTAAAATGTATTTTCTTTGAATGTGGGTTTCAATGTTGTTTCAATGAATGTGAGTTTCAATGGCAGAGAAGTTTTAATGCCAAGTTTGTTTAGCAGATGTCTTAGTGTTTGTGCTGTAAAATGCAAAATAAAACTTTCAAATGAAGTTCAAATCATCATAGAAGTAAATCAGTATGCACATTAGTGTTTATGGTAAATGGAGTGAAATAGCCAAGTAATGGATCATTGGAATGGCTGCAGGGGGAGGCTCCATTTGACCATGGTTTTGTGAGGAGGAAGGGCGGCAAACTTAGGCAGCCCCAGCTGAACCATACCTCCCAACTGTCCAGATTTTCAAAGAATGAATAGATTTTTTGCTTCTTATTTTTGGTTTGTTCCTCATAAAATTTGTGGTTTTCTGGCAAATCATTTAGGAATTAAGTCACTAAATAATGACACACTGAGTTTCAGACTTCATAACCTTCAGAAAAATGCATGCTAATGTAAGACCTGTTCTATCAACTGTCTCAGTTTATACAAGAGCAATTTTTAGTACTGTTTATATGTTCCCCAATATATTTGGCCTTGTCCAGATTTATTGCATTAACAGGTTGAGAGGTACATGCAAATAAATTGCTTTATAGAATTAGGCATAGCCATACCTCTCAACTGTCCCTGATTTTGGCTCAAAATGTTGCTCTTCCCCTAATGATCCCTCCGCAAAATAGCAATTTTGGAAGAAAACATGGAGGGTTTATAATTAAGAAATAACTGTAATAATCAGTTAGATTACTTTTATTTCAGAAATGCATGTAGATTCTTTTATTTTGTCAGCTGCTCAAGTTAGCAGTACTAATATTAAAGTATTCCTTCTTTGACAGGTTCCCAGCTGTATTGTGTTGTTATTTTATATTTTTGCATCACATTTTTGGTCCATTTTTCATAAAGTTGTGTTTTTTTGGAAAATTAGAGACAAATCATTAAAGACTGAAGTTAGAAAATAACGACAGACATTTGAGTTTCAGATTTCATACCATTCAGAAAATTCATACTAATGCAAGACCTCTCTCTTTCTAAGTTTATAAGAACAATATTTTAAAAATTGTCCTTATTTTTGGGCCTTTGTCCCATTTCTTTGTATGGCTTTGTCCAGATTTCTTGCTCTGAGGTTGAGAGGTATGACCAATGTGTCAGGGCCATCACAGGTCAGCCAGAGATATTTCAAACTGTGACATACTTGTTGCACCCCACTCCCCCATGTAGTGACTCTGGATGTGTCGAAGCAAGGCAAGGAGTAGTTATGCAGTGTAAATGTGCAGGGTATTCCCCCCCCATCCACAGTAGACACAAGTACTAGAGTGGCTTTTCATCTGTCCTTGATTTTTACAGAATGGTCTGGTTTCTGTCATATTTTTTGTACTGTTGATTTATTCTTATTACTCAAAGTGCCTGTTGCTCTGTGTTTAAGTAGCAATACTTTAATGACCATTAGGTAAGCTTGGCTGAGATTGCAAGATGCAAGTAAGCTTTAATAAGCATGCTGTTAAGGAATTGCCAACATTGAAAGCCTTTCTGTTGCCATGTAGAGAATACTTAACTAGATAATGTACAAGCCTTGGATATTGAAATGCATATGCCAGTATTTGTAATAAAGGACAGGATTACATTATTTTAAGAGTCTCATTATACTTGGAGACTTCCAGTCATCTTTGCAGGCTTTACCCGTAAACAGAATGCCAATCGTGTGGTCCATAACCTGTACAGTAATCCTTTTAGTGTGGTCCATAACCTGTACAGTAATCCTTTTAAGCAATGTATCTTGAGCTTATTTCTTGTTTGCTTTACATTTTTTACTTTGATCATGTTTTCCCCATGAAATAAGTAGATGTCAGGCAACAGGTCTTTTTCTGGATAAGGAACATTTTTACAAGTGGGGGCATCAGAGATTTCTACTTTCAGCATGTTACTTGGTACTTTAATAAAGCTGAATATAAATTATAATTAGAACTGCAGTGCAAGAAGTGGTTTGAGTTGAGTGCTGCTTGTTTTTCTTACACTTGATGTTGACTGGCATTCCATTAATGTATTTAAAAAAAAGTAATTTATTTTTTCATGCCTCACAATCTTTTTTGTTTCCATCTAGATATTAAGCTGTCATGCAGCCAATGCATTGAAATATTTTTATTCTTCTACACTTCATTTTGTCTTGATTGGACTCTCATAATGACGGTTTGGCACCCAGGGCAGTATATTTAGTTTTTGTGGTTTTGAGCATAGCTCCTCCCCTTTCTAGTTAGCTGCACCCCTTCCCATTGACCCCACCCATTCAGCTGTCTCCTGCAGCCCCCCTTTGATTTGAAGTCACCAGCCGCCACTGGTGGAACCTGTCTTATAATCAAAGGTTGGGTGCTCCCCTATTAGTTTATAAATATTTTCTTCGGATTTCATGATATTCCAATTATGTGTAATTACATTATGAATATCCTTGGCATAATTCCCGTATTGTAAAATACATGCCTGTTGGAATTAATTAATAAAGTTGTTTATAAGACAGGTTCCAACCTTAAGAATAAATTTGAGATGAAGACAAATTATACAAGGAATGGAAATAGGGAGGGGGCACCCATAAATGCGGGAATTGTAATCCGTGTTATGCAATCATGGAAGCAGCCACGCTAAAATTGGAGAATATTAGTCAGTCTACTTTAAAATTTCAGAATGGCAATTGTCGAACCCAGCATGTGGTATACCTGTTCAAATGTACAAAATGCTCCTGTTTTTATGTGGGAAAAAACGATAGGTGTTTGAGGAACAAGATCTATGATCATTTTTACTGTATAAGGAAAAAAGATGAAACTAATGCTTTATACAGACATTTGGTCAAAAGTCCTGGATGTGATGAATTCAAATTTGCTATACTAGAGCAAGTGAAAGCAAACCCTAGAGGGGGCAGCATTAGTATGAAACTAAATGAAAGAGAAACTAGATGGCAAATTCTACAGTATACCCTGGTATAAATGACGGTATATCCATTAAGGCCATTCTGGAATCAAAAGTGTGACTTCATTTTTTATGTTTATATGTCACATAACAAAATTGTGACAGGCATTGATGTACTTTTTATAATTTTATGAAATTATTTATTCATACATTCTTTGATTAAGTCATTACTGAGCACTTTAAGATGATGAGTTTATCCACTAATTTCTTGATTAGTTTTTGGAGCCAATTGTCTTATATTACTATTTAAACTATGATGGTGCACAGGTTGATGTTCTGATGAAGTCTATACGACAGATGAAAGCGCTTAACTATATATAAGCATGTGTGCAGCGTGTGTGGCATGTGTATGTAAATACACATACATATATATATATATATATATAGATATACATATATATATATATATATATATATATATATATATATGTCTACTGCTAATCAGCAAAAACTAATTTTTTCAAAGATTAGAAAGCAGACACCCACTTTCATGAATGTACACTTAACCAAAAGTGCACTTTCTCGAAAGTCACTTAACTAAATCATGGTGCAGCGGGGATAAGGAAATATATCCCTTTCCCCACTGCAGTGCAATCTCAGAGTTAGTATATATAAGTAGCGGGGGTGAGGGGTGCAGGCAAGCTTGCCCCCTTACAAAAATGTATTCTTCTTTGCCGGATATACCTCCAAGTAATTACATATACTATCTCCGAGATCGCACTACAGTGGGGGAAAAGGATATATTTCCATATCCCCTCTGTACCATGATTCAGTTAAGTGACTTTTGCGAAAGTGCACTTTTCGGTTATGTGCACTTTCGTCAAAGTGGGTGTCTGCTTTCTAATCTTCAAAAAAATTTAGTTTTCTTTGATTAGAAGTAGACCCTATATATATATATATATATATATATATATATATATATATATATATATATATATATATGTATGTATGCATGTATATATGGAGAGAGAGAGAGAGCTATATATAATAATATAGATGGTTAGGTATATGGGTGTACCACTTATTAATGAAAACACCCAAGTAGACAAAAGGAATATTGCAGGACCAGATCCAGCACTATGGTGCAGTACGGGCTGGGGCAGGTCTGATCGCATTCACTTGCTTTGCTTTAAGAATTTGTTTCCTGATTTGATCTAACCAATGAAAGCAAAAACACATGAACCCACACACACAGAGCAATCATGATATTTGATTTCATAGCCAGGTGGTGGGGCCAACTCAAACAGATTTGCAGTAGGAATTGGTGGCTGGACCAGAACATACCATAGCATTAGTAGGTACAGAGCTACTGGGGCACTGCATTAGATTTGCAGTAAGAATTACTGTATGGAACTATTAAACATACACATGTAGAGCTACTGCCAGCCAGGCAATGGAGCAACAGATTTAAATAGAAATGCACTACTACTGGATGGAACAGAACACAGCTTTAGCAGGATTAGAGCTACAACAATGCAGCATTAACAGGCACAGAGCTACTAGAATGCAGCATTATTTAGACTGTGTGTGTGTGTGTGTGTGTGTGTGTGTGTGTGTGTGTGTGTGTGTGTGTGTGTGTGTGTGTGTGTGTGTGTGTGTGTGTGTGTGTGTGTGTGTGCACGCGTGTGTGTAGGGAGCAAGAGCCTTAATCCTCTACACCAACTGTTAGACAGGTGCTTTGTTAAATCACTAAGAAGTTGGTTGAAATGTTCTGAAATGGGTACTTTTGATATTATTGGTTCATATGTTTTGCTTCACTACTTCCCGGAAAAAAACAACGGAAACTGTAAATTTAAAATGCACTCTAACAAATGTTGTATTAAAAAAGAAATAAACTTAAAATAATCAGGAAGGTGACTCAAAGAGCACAAGCTTTTATACATGGTCCTAGGAATGTATGCAGGTTTCCCATTGCTTGATAAAGGCCTGGGACCAAGGTCCACTTATTCTCCCACTGGTCTGGTGCATTTTCAATGTATGGGAGTTTTAATGCATTCTCTTTGAATGCGAGCTTCAAGGGAAGAGTGAAGTTTACTGTTGATCACACTAAGCTTGTTTTCAATATGCAACTATTTTGTTTTGTTTAGCAAATCACCAACCAGCTTGAGCTCTAAAGTTAAAAAAATGTGTTTTAGATGTAACAAGTAGCACACTCACCTTTGATGCAAAAGGCAGTGGGTTTTACTCCCACATCAGGTAGATGGATTGCAGACCCTGCAGTGTAGTATAATGGTGGTGTATCATCTCATCCCCTAACCTGAGATGTTAAATTGAGGACCCAGCCTTCTCCCTGAGTTAATGGTAACTCACATGGATGAAAAAAATCCCTCAGCACCTATAGAAAAGAGCAGGGTAGGTTCCGCAATACCCTAGTCAAATTTCCCATAATAGTATAAATACCACCTCAAGTCTCCCCTGAAAAGAGGCAACTAGCCTAGTAGGACTAACCTGGTCAACAAAGAATAAATAAATTAAACATTTTACATTAAATCCATATCTCTGTAATTATTTCAAAAGTAAAGAAAATAGTATGCATACTGATAGTTTTGAACAAGTGTTTACAGTAATTGGGGGAAGAAAGACAAATAAAGGTACACTGGAATGACTGTGAGAGGAGAGGGGATCCTGGTCCATTACCTTGCCTACAGCTCCATTTGACCATGATCTGGTTCTGCACATATGTTTGAAAACAAAGACGTCAGCATACAGCTTCTTACTTTTCAAAAAACAAAATAAAGCATCATTTTTGCATGGGGGGGCTAGCCTCACAGCATCCCCAACACCCCCCTGCTAATTATATATACTAATTCTGAGATTGCACAAATACAGAATAAGGGCAAATTTGACAACCACTGAATTTGTGTGATCTCTGTCACCTATCGATCAACTGCCTACTTGACCTTATGCAGTTGACTAGACAGCTGAAAATTTTGCACACACACTCAGTATATTTACTAGCACTCATATATATATATATATATATATATATATATATATATATATATATATATATATATATACACACACACACACACACACACACACACACACACACACACACACACACACACACACACATACACACACACACATATACACACACACACATACACACATACACACATACACACATACACACACACACACACACACACACATATAGACATTGATATATAGAGATATGGATTTTGTTAAATAGATTGACAACTGGCTGTTCTTTTGTCATGTTTTGTCAACTTTGTGTTTTGTATTATGGTTCATTTTTATACAGTTGACTATATTATTTGCCAAGGTGTTTTACCGTATCTGTAGTTCTGATCTACTTTAGTTTCATATAATTGAATATGCACAGATTTATGCAAGAGGGAGTATTTTGTTTGTTATTACTCCTACACTTTCTATGCCTTACATTATGCTTAGGAGTCTAAAAGGCAAACTGAAGCGTAGAATGAGTGTATGTCTGCCTGGGAAGACATGATCGACAAACCACGATGCTTTGCCAGAGATGGTCTGCACCTGTCACCCCTGGGATTCAGGTTACTGGCTAAAGCTCTTGCCACCCCTATACTGCCTTTTTTAGGCAAGGTTAAAAGGATAAAACCACCACCGTAACAGATACAAGCATGCAAAATCTGTAGGTAATGCTACTCAATGCTAGAAGTCTAAACCTCAAAATGCACTCTCTCGTGGCATTCCTAAAAATGGAGAACATCGATATCTGTGCAGTAATTGAGACCTGGTTCAAGGCTATAGTTATGTCAAGAATCTAAATGGCTATGCTCAGATCTGCTCTGAGCTACAACAGAATGGCATTAAATATACTGATCCCAAGGATATTGCCAATATCCTGGTAGATCGATTTAGTGCCAACTTCACCCCCTAAAGGACCCATCTCAATACCAAAAGATTGCCAAATTCCGGTAATCACGGCCACACAGGTAGAAACCGCACTCTCCAAAACTAAGAATACAGCATCCATAGGACCAGATGACATCCTAGGCTGTGTACTACATGAACTACAAAATGAACTGGCACCTCACCTAAGTGTCATGTTTAATCATAGCCTCACCTCAGGCTTCATGCTCACTGAGTGGCACACAACTTCAGTTATCCCACTCCACAAGGGGGGATCCACCTTGGATCCCAGGAACTACCATCCCATCAGTCTGACAAGCCTGATCTGCAAGGGCATGGAATGCATTATCATGGAACTTATAAACAAAGACATTGGCAACCTTCAAACACTGGACCCCACCCAGTTTGGGTTTGTGAAGGGCCAATCTTTTCTTCTGAATCTGATTGACTTCTTCGAATCAGTCTCCAGAGTTGTGGATGAGGGTAAGGCAGTCCACACAGCCTATCTGGACCTCGCCAAGGCCTTCAACACCATGCCCCACTCTAGAATCATAGATAAACTTACTAAGCTGGGCATAAATCCCTACATCACTCAATGGGTTGCCAATTGGCTTCCTGACAGAACCCAGATTGTCAAAGTAGCTGACTCCAAATCCATCTCCAGACAAGTGACAAGTGGAGTACCTCAGTGTTCAGTCCTGGGACCACTCTTGTTTGGCATCTACTTCCCTGAAGTACAGGCCAATACTAAGGGACTCTGGCTAGCAAAGTTCGCAGATGACTGCAAACTGGGAGCCATTATTGAATCCCCAAATGATGTGGATATTCTACAAAAGGGCCTTACAGAAACAGATGTCTAGTGCCAGAGCCATGGGCTCAAGCTTAATGCCAAGAAATGTATAGTTATCCCCTTTGGAAAAGAACATGTACCCATGAATTACCAAATAGGTATCAGTACACTAAACATTGAAAGTGTGATGACAGACTTAAGGACACAGGTGGACAGTGGTCTCACTTTCGATAACCACATTGTCAAAACAATCAGGAAATCCTTCTATTTGGCACACCTCATCACTAAGGGCTTTTCATCCAGAAAAAAGGAGGTCATTATCCCACTGTACTCATCCCTCATTAAACCCATTATAGAGTATAATGCCCTGTTTGGTATGTACCTCACAAGACATCTGCAACAGCTGGAAAGGCCACATAAATATCTCACTAAAAGAATCACAGGCCTAAAGCAGATGCCATATGCTGACCATCTAAAAAAACTCCAGCTATACTCTGTGGCATAGCGTCTACTCAGAGGCGATCTCTGCTTAACATACAAGGCCATGTCAAACCCTGAGCTGTTGGACATGCTTCACTTAAAGAAATCCCAATCCCTCAGAGCCACATGCTCCAGGGATCTAAACCTTGTCATCACAATGAACAAAACATGCTGGAGGGATAGGTTCCTGACCCAGAGACTCCCCATACTCTGGAATAGACTGTCTATACATGTCAAGCAGAGCGCCTCCTTGGCCCTCTTCAAAAGGAACCTTGATGACTGGATGGGAGATAGGAAATTCACCCTGGGGATCATGTCAGTCGTCCTGCTAGACAGGGGTCCAGAGAAATAAATATTGTGGGAAGAAATATCCAGGGAATTGTTATGACTAGGCTTGTAAAAGCCCTAGGGCTGATAGCCTAGTACCAACCTATGAACCTATGTTATAGACAGACAACTGGTGCAAACATAATTATAATTAGAACTGGAATGGTACACATGAAGATATTTTAACAAAATGGATTAAACAAATTATTTAGGTACATATTTGATGCTTTCTATGTGATTGCAACTGAATGACCATCGAGTTTGTGTATGGAGGTTTGGGCTATTTAACTTTGCCCCCATTAAATGCATGGTTTCCTCTTTATTTGTTTACTTTTTGAAGCAATTTGCTCCTTTATTTTGTTGGCATACATTGTTGAGAACATACTGAGTAGTAGAAACGGAATGGTTTTCAAAAAGATATCTTAACTCATTACATCCGAGTGACGCCTCCAGGTGCATCTGCAGTTACCTCCTACTGACTCGTCTAGGTGTCAAATATTCCTTGTTCATATTTGCATCAATAATTCCAAAGCCATGCTATGTACAAGGTTTTAAAAGATTTCATCTTAAAGCTTACACAATGGCAAAATCAACTGCATTAATATTTGACCTCTGTCTTGTGCAGGTAAATAGATATAAACTGTTGTTTTTACGATACGAATTGATTTAGATATAATTTTCACATTTTTCTAAATATCTCAACAACCAAGTAACACAGGCAGAATTTGTTAGCCTCATATGAAACTCTCAGCTAGATGAATAAAATGATGACATTATGTGTGTAACTTCAGTGGCTGTTGAGATATTGTAAGTTGTTTATAAACTATGACAAACATAATAGTTACTGTGTATACTGTGACTTATAAAATTCGGTTTAAGACCTAGAACCTAAACAAAACTACCACTATAAAAATTGTTTGTACTGAAGAGTTAGCCATTTATACTCCTTTCATAACCCCTTTGGTTCCAGAGATATGAACATTTGTTTGAAATGGGAGGACACAATTTGATTCTGTCAAAAGGCTTAGGCTCCACCTATTGGAAGTCGCAGTGCAAATGGAGTTTCACCAAAAATCATCCCTCTCCTTTTTTTCTTCCCAAGCAACAATATTACAAACTTTCTGAAAACAAGAATGCAACAGCATTCAACCTGGAAGTCTCTCTAGTCAACTAAACAGGTCTTTAATGGGTACGAAAGACTGAGGATTTAAAATTTAGTAGATTAGCATTTTAACATTTTTGTGGTAATTCCACTAATAATTACCTTACTGAGATTCCCTGAGTCAGTATATCTCTGTATATTAACAAGTGTCTGTTTTGCAATTTAATTATTCCAGTATAAATATTTTTAAGCAATTTTAGTAATGTCCACCTACGACACTTCTTAATTCTGCATAGGTCTTAGCTTGTGAAATGAAAATCTATAAATATCCTGGATTGGTATGCAGCTGGGCTAACCATGTTGTTCACAATGAAAGTAGACAAGATGGATGGGAAACATAGGGAAGAGAAAAGAAAAGGACAAGAGAATGTTGGCGGCTGTTGGACGACAACAAGCAAGTGCTGTGACACAGTAAAAGGTAAAAGGAGAAAGGGGAAATGCAAATCTGAAAGAGCAAACAAGAAGAATGAAGTCAAGGTGAAAGGACAGGTCCAGACAGCACTGATATATTTTACTGGGAGACAGAACCTGAGGTGACCATGCAAAAAACAACTCCACAAGAATAGCAACATGGAAAAGAGCAGGAAGGGTTCTCAACTAGATGGGATTGTGGGATAGTTAGATAGTAAAATTAAAGTACAGTGGAAATACTTTGTAGGAAGAGAGCAGGAGAGAGGGAGAAATAAACACATGCATCACAGGGAGAAATGCAACCAGCACAGACAGTAAGTAGAGCTAAGAGTAAGGAAACCTGAGTGAGAAATTATGCACACTGCAGGGGAAGGGACATGGGTCAGCAATTAAAGGAAGTCAGAAACAG
Source organism: Protopterus annectens (assembly GCF_019279795.1). Taxonomy (NCBI): domain Eukaryota; kingdom Metazoa; phylum Chordata; order Ceratodontiformes; family Protopteridae; genus Protopterus; species Protopterus annectens. The sequence continues at coordinate 1,988,153,925 of NC_056739.1, forward strand.
GGAGCAGAAGGATTTGATGATGTAAGACTCATTTACTAGGTGATTAAGAGACTTAGCAAGAGAGATAAGGAGTCCCAGTTATAGGGAAACTGGTCTGAATGCTCAAACTTGGCAAAATCTGGCAGGAGATGACCAAGGTGGTCTCTGTGAAGATGACTATACTCATGTTATGGTACATGTAAGCACCATTGACCTCTCAGAGGAGACTGTTCAAAAAGTAAAAACCAGAATGAGGCAAATTATGGAGAGCTGGCAGGAGAGGAGGTTAGAGATGCCATTACCGAAGTGTTTCCTGTGCTAGTAGGAAGCGCATTGAGGAAGCAGAGTATCAGAGAGTATAACGAGGAATTGTGGCAGCAGAAAAGGAAGAATGGCTTGGGGAATGTAGGATGGGACAGGTAAACAGACCAGCTCTGAAATGGAGTAGGCTACATCTTAGCTTAGAAATGACAGGGGTTCTCAGAACTGAATTGGAAATGTGCATATTCATGATTGCATCTTTAAACTAAGAAGGGGGGTTGGGTGGAGTAGGTACTCATTGGTGGAATGAAAGAAGAAAGTAACACAGAACATGGATAATTTGCAGCATGACTGGAAAGCATTAATGTGCAATGTAAGCATGCTAAGTAAGAAGGCAGAGCAGTGTGAAATGTTCCTCTGGAGAAATATTGGTCAGTGATTTGGGGGGGATGAACATTTAAGTGTCTGGGTATAGGTTGCACAGGAATAATACAGAAGGAACGAATGGAGGTGGAAGAGTAAGCTACATAAAGGAGACCATTAAATATGAAGCCAGAAACAAGGAGGATCATTGCTGTGTGAAAATGGTAAGGGAGCAAGTCTAATCAGAACCTAGTGTAATTGAGCTGAAGGTTAAAAGTAGAGGAATGACAGTAAATTGATAGGGTATTGGCCCACAGACATATCAAAGGAGGTAGAATAAAGGAGTGGGGTAGGAAGAAAAGGGTTGTAGCCATGGAAGGTCACAATGTTCCAGGAGCAGACTGATTGATTTGGAGCTCCAAAGTAGAAAGGTAGCAGAGGTTAATTAAAGTCTTGTACCATGACAGATCCAGCTATCTGTGTGGAACTGCACTAGCAATTGTAGAATTCTGAATGTGGTTCTAAGTAATGTGGAGATGGGGGTGCCAAGTAGAGAAATTATTAGCCAACAATATTCATGTCACTGTGCAGCAGTGAACACAAAGACAATGATGGTGGTGTGGGATTTTTGAAATGAAGTAAGAAGAAATGGATCAGAGGATAAAATGTGTTGAAAGAGACTCAGGAGAACTGACAGCAGTAAACAATCTTGGGTCAGGGATGAATTACTCAGGGCTATGAATAAGGATTTGAGGACGAGGCAAAAACAGTAGAAGGCCAATTGGCTACAACAGAAGGTGAGATAACTGATTGCTTTAAAATAGAGGACATATGAAAGCGGCAGGAAGGGTGGGTGAGGTGAATGAGGTGCAGTACATGAAAACATGCAAAAAAGCAAAAAAGAAGGTTTGAACAGCAAAGGCACAAGTGGAAACAGAGGTGGCATAAGGGCTGAAGATGGGAATATGCAATTCTTCAGATATATAGCAGAAAGTAGGAAGTAAGGGACAGACTTGAAATGGTCATGCTAAGCAAAGATGGGAGGAAGGTCACTGAAGACTGGGGAAAAATAGACTTACTAAATGAATATTTGCCCTCAAAATGTATAAAAAAAACAAGGGGTGGGTACCATGATAAAAGGGAGGTAGGACAGTGTGAGGACAGAAATGGACAGGCACCAGGGTAGAGAAGGAGATGATTGAAAGGGAACTGTCTTTCCTAAGGGAGGATGATGCACAGAGATGAGATGGGCTGCCTACCCAGGAACCTCAGGCATCTGCCAGTGTGTGGTGAATGATATAACAGCTCTGGTGAGAAGGAGAGAACCAGGAATAAGGAAAGTGACTAGTCAGTCCTAGCTCCAGTACTTTTCAGCATTCATTTCAGACATATATGAATGAGTACAGAATAGAACAACCTCTTCACTGATGACACAAATTTGGAGAAGGCAATGAATTGTGGTGGTTAAGAGTGTAAGGAAAGATTTGAAAAGGTCGTAGTTGTGGTTCACTGAAGTCAAATAGAAAGTCATGTGCTTGTGCCACTGCAAGCCTGGTGGGAAATATCAGTTGGGGAGGAGCAGATCTGATGTCAACAGAGCAGGAAAAGGATTTGGAAGGGCTGATTATACCTGACAAAGGCACCAGGAGAAGAATGAGAGGACACAGACAACAGACAACAAGCAACAGAATGATGTCACAGTTTATTGATAGCTGAAGTCCCACAACAGAAATGTGTTTGGTTTAATGAGAATTTCAGCTATGGTGTTAATATAGCTATCTTACTCAGAATGTGACATAGACAGTGCTATAGCTAACTATGAAGTGGTAATTTATATTATTTGGGGTTATTTGGACATTTAGGAGTTCAAATATGGTGTCATATGGAATCTGTGATGAGGTGATAATATCCTTGATAAATATTGATACTTTCCCCAGTTTACAGTAGGTCTACATACAGGATAGAGTGTGATTTCCTTGTTTTGAAACCATGTCTCTATAGATACACTTTAAATGAATGTGTTCAAGTTGCTTGAGAGTCTCAATACTTTTTTTTTTACTTTCCTAGTACTGACTAAAGCTACTTTAATGTGTTCCCAAGTAGGATTTACTAGGCTGGAAAGTCTAGCCATCAGACTCTGCCTAAAAAAGCACTATTGAACAGAAGATACTTTAGCCAGAGTGCAAAAGCCTTGGTAAGGAAGGCTTGTCGTTGATCTTGTCCCAAGGTGCCCAATACTGGATCCTCCAAGAATGATACCAGCAACACAGCTAATTAGTAAAGCCAGTTTGTTCTGTCTGTGAATCTCAGCATCATTCAGGTTGATGACAAAATACCACTAAAGATAAGTGTCTTGATGATTCTCTTGATTTTCTTTGCCATATTTATTGTTCCTAACTTACCCTGATTTCTTTCCAATTTAATCTACTCCGCATTTGTTTTTAGTGAGTGTCTTTTGTCCCCAAGTCACCCTGATTTCTTTCCACATTAATCTACTCCGCATTTGTTTTTAGTGAGTGTCTTTTGTCCCCAAGTCACCCTGATTTCTTTCCAATTTAATCTACTCCGCATTTGTTTTTAGTGAGTGTCTTTTGTCCCCAAGTCGCCCTGATTTCTTTCTACATTAACCTACTCCGCATTTGTTTTTAGTGAGTGTCTTTTGTCCCCAAGTCGCCCTGATTTCTTTCCACATTAATCTACTCAGCATTTGTTTTTCGTGAGTGTCTTTTGATACATATGCATTACAATATATTTCTGCATAAGCATTCTTTATAAATAAATATGGACACTGCTTCTTATTTGTCTATTTTTATTCATTTTTGGAATCGCCAGTACCTAATTCTTTCCATTTGTTTTCTTTTGTTCCTGACATGTACATGTTTTAACATTATTTGTTCATATTAATTTTCATTCCAATCTATATTTTACTGTAATACATAGTATTGTTTTTTGTTAAGTTGTTTTATAAGAGCATGTCTACCTAGGCATTGACTTATAATGGTTTCTGCCAGTATGGATTTCCCCAGTTATTAAACACAAATAAATAAATAGTGCAAGCTAAAAAATTAATATAAACAATACTTTCATTCAACCAGACTTCCGTTTTGATACATCTTCAAGCAATTCTTTCCTACATGCCTGATTTTGTGAGATTTACAGAAATGTCAAAATATCTATTTGCATAATTTACAATATAAACAACATTTAATAATTCTCTCAAAATAAACATGTCAAAGTCCAGCCATCAGTGACAGTTTGACCTTGGCATCATCTCTGCTTTCAGTTGATATCATGCAACAGTTTAGAACATTTGGTTTGGCTGTACATATACAAAACTATTGTATATCTTCATAATTATTAACAAACAGTGATGTACAGGTGCATGACAGTATTCTCCATGACTTGTCCAGCTCCTATGTTCTGACCTTCTACCATGTTTTGTGCACCTCCTTCTCCTTCAGCCTCCATGCACTAGTCATCAAAGGGGTGGACAGGAGCTCTGACACTTTTTTTGTACTTTAGCTGGTCTTGTTGGGTTGTAATAGGTGAACACTGCACCCATTACTAGCAGTCATATATGTGCTTGCAAATATCACTGGTCCAGTCTTACAGATAGCACTTGGCCATATTCATAGCATTACTGTAACTGCATATGACTAACCCTTGATCCCCACTGTGGAGGTACTTCCTTGTAGTACTTCCCATGCCTGCACCCCAGAATGACAGTGTACTTCTATGTCCACGCACCCCAGTGGCACTTCACTTTACTGAATGACGACAAGCTCAAGAGCAAAACCTTCACTTCCCAGTTTTGTTTATGATGGGGCCATTAATACTAAGTAGGAGATGGGTGAGGTTTCCTCCATAGTGCCCCAGACTGAACAAAACTGGGAATTATAACTTCATTTTGGGAGTTCGTAGTCATCTAGTAAAATTAGTGCAACCATTGCTCACCTTCTAGACCATTTCTCTCATTCCAGGACTGGTATTTGAACCTGGATAATATAGGTGGTTTCATCACAGGCAAAAGCTGCAAGGACTGCATATGTGAGGCAGAATGCCTCAAAGTGCATTTCTGTCAATAATCAAATTTATATTTTTTGTTCTAGGGGTTTTACCCTCCACAACTACAGTTCAGAATGATACCCCTTACATCCACCTCAACCTCAATTATAATCAGATCCTAGAGTGTTGTTTCTCAGCAAAGGGTTTACAGCAGCTTCAAAGTAATGGTGATCTGCTCAGTGCACTGCAAGAAAATGTGAATTTCATAGTTGATCACCACCAAACTGTACACTGCTGGAATGTGGAATACCAGTAACAGTGTCTACATCCCTGCCCATGCTTTTAGCAGTTAACATGATTCTCCTTCATAGCTCTCAACTGTCCAGATTATTGCAGAATGTCTGGACTTTTGCCCCATATTCTTGGTATGTTCCTCATAAAACTTGTGATTTTCTGGCAAATCATTGAGGACTGGTCACTAATTAATGACATACATTTGAGTCTCAGGCATCATATCCTCCTAAAAATGCATACAAATGCAAAACATGTTATTCTAGTAACTTTCTAAGTCTGAAATAGCAATATTTAAAACTTGTCCCTAACTTTGTGCCTAAGTCCCTCCATTATGTTTGGCTTTGTCCATGTTTCTTGTAATTAGAGGTTGAGAGGTATTTTCTCCTTAAAAATTTGTGACTCACTCAATCCTGACAATCTGAAGTGAGATATAAAATTATGCACAAGAACTGACAATCAGAGGCAAATATCTATTATAATGCATCCCATACAAACAATGTCAGTGTTATTTTGTGTTGTCTTCCAGGCTCTTCTCTACTCAGCTTCCATTAATGAGTCATCTGGTTAACAAGACAATCTCCAAATGATGTTAAGATACTATATGGAGACATAAGCAAGAAAATAAATGCACCAGACACCATATGTGAGCCCTAATGAGTTACATGCAAATAAATGCTGAACAAAATAAATCTAAATTAATCATTAAACATATAGGCAGACCTAGTCTGCAGACTCCACAGGGTACATTGGCAAATTACCTTACAAGTGATGTCACAGTACTGAGTTCTAACTCTAATTGCTAAGACAGTGGATCGGATTCATGAAGGCTTGCACGGAGTCTAAGAGTAGAGTAAGACTCCATGCAGCCAACATGTCCGCCGAGTGATCCAGGAAGACCCGGTAGGGGCGTGTAACAGAGCTCCTTAAACTAGTCCTACACGGACAGGGCTTGGATATGCAAATTACCTCAATTGCAGGCGAAAGCTATGCAAATGAGGTAAATTTGCGATCCAGGAAACCCGAACCTGTCCGAGAAGGAGTAGTGTTATTTGCAGAAATGTACTCAGTTGACAACTGAGTATGGTTCTGCAAATAGCAAAATGGAGCCGTGACAGCTCCAAAAAAAGGATGCATTTACAGGAGGAAGCATGCCGATGGCCAAAAATACAGCCATTGGCAATGTTCACCGATGCAAAATAAAAATAAATAACTTTTTTTTTTATCCCGATCTCCGGGGTTTAAGCGTAGCGCCGTGCAAACGTGCTGCGCCCTAAAAACCAGAAAATCAATAATTATGATCAACAAATGTCAATTTTATAGCTGATATGAATTTACAATGCCAGTGAATGGAAGGCTGAAGATAACATGGCCACCAAGTAGAGGTTGCTAAGGGGGGAAGCTCAGTCTAAGAGATGTAACCAAGCATTAGTAGGCAATCCCATGCAAATGAGGGTTAGGATAGTGAATCGCAAGTTTACATAGCAAATGAGCACAGTCAGTGGAGTGTAGGAGTAGGATAAGGGGAGTAACAGAGTAGAAGATAGGTGACATCACGAGGGGGGCATGTATGAAAGAAGTGAAGCTCATTGGAGCTGAGTGGCATGTGTCAGGTGGCATTTACATATCATTGAAAGAGGTGTGTCAACAGGTAGGCTAGGTAAAGTAAAGAAATCGAAGGTGTATGCCGTGGATAACACCAAGTTTCTTGCTGAGCGTGCATGCGCGTGTGTGCGCACCAGTAAACCCGAGTAAGACAGTGTGCGCGAGTGTTAATGTGTGTGCGCGTGTGTAAGCCGGAGTAAGCATATGTAAGGCTGTGTAAACAGTTGTAAATGAGTTTGCACCGGTGTGCATGCGTTTTAACAAGAATACGCAAGTTTTAGTCCGTGTAAGTATGTGTGTGCGCATGTGAGCTGGTGTGCGCGTGTTTGTGCTTGTGTGCACGGTGCTCCCTTGAGGAAACAGAAAGGAAAAAGGAAGCACACCAAATAGTAGGAAGTTACCAGGGAGTACTAGCAGAGCTAGCAGGTGAAAACAATCAGAATCAGGCAATTACACAGGCAGTACACTAGCCCAGCCCATCCCAGCACTTAAAACTTTGCAAACAACAGTCCATTATGTTTCTCTCAAGAGACACTGCAACACTGCCGTAAGTTAATAGAAGTGAAGACTGAAAAAGCTTCACTGAAACAAAGAAATGTTAGGGGCTGCCATTGCTGTTATAAGGCGACATATGCAACATGCTGAGGGTGGTGATAATGCAAATGCTGCTGGACAACCCACAGTGAGGAGATGGAGAAGAGTGTACAGGCCCAGAGTAACCTACCAGGGGCTACATGAGCTGGAGATAGTGGAGCGCTATAGAGTGGACAGAGACCTCTTGCAGCAAATTGTTGAGCTGTGCAGGCCACGTCTCACACACAGAACCAACAGAGGGGAACCCATCCCAGTGGAAACCAAGGTATGTGCTGGCCTAAGAATATTAGCAACAGGTACCTTCCAGAGACCAACTGGTGATATGATGGGGATATCACAGGCATCAGCATCCAGAGTACTGCACCAGTTCCTGGATGCCATGTCAGCACATGTCGGTGATCATGTATATTTCCCCAATTCCCATGAGGAACTGGCCAGCAATATGCGTCTCTTCCAGCAAATAGCGGAATACCCTGAGGTAGTGTGTGCAATAGACTGCACGCACATATGCATCAAAGCACCAGCCGGTGAGCAGGGTAGGGTCCACTTCAATCACAAGGACTTCCCCTCCATCAATTGCCAGGTCATGTGTGATGCCCAGGGCATAATACTGAATGTGTGTGCTGGCTGCCCTGGAAGCTACCATGATTCCCATATCAGGCATCTGACGCAACTGTACCAGATATTTGCCAATGGGGACATCCCACATGGTCACCTAGTGGGGAATGCTGGCTATGCACTGGAGCCGTGGCTGATGACACCCATCAGAAACGCACACACACCTGAACAGGAATGCTATAATGAGGCACACGCACAAACACAAAATGTAATCGAGTGTGTGTTTGGGCTGCTCAAGTCACGGTTCCGGTGCCTGGACACATCTGGTGGAGCCTTGCAGTACTCACCAACTACATGTACCCAAATTGTCATGGTATGTGCTATGCTACATAATATGATCCTGTGAAAACAGCTGCAGCAGGACCAGCATAGGCCTGGGCCAAACAGCCCCCCACCATTGCCAAGGCCATCACAGGCAGAGCGTGACTCAGAGGAGGAACAACCTGAGCCTGCCCCAATAGGCAGAAGGAGGCATGCCCAGTAAGCTTTGGCCTTGGCAAAGAGGCAACGTATAGTACATACACTGGCTCAGTAGGAACCCTGGAAATGATACCTCTCTCTGACTCACACATATAGTAAAAGGGATGCCTAAGTTGTCACCACCTGCTTCCAAACATTTATAGGGAGTGTAGTATGTGCATCCGACATAGCCAGCCCTGCAGCACCACCTGAGGCATGATTGAAATGTGTTAAGCAATATAAGGCAGTGCTAAACAGCATTTACCACCATGTAGTATATGTAAAGAAAATCACACACACCAACTAGCACAACTGTGGTCAATGTTGAGTAATATTGGGCAATGTCCAGCACTGTTGGTTAATACTGAGCAATGTTGAACAAGCTGGGTCTAAGTATATGAAGGTCTCTCCAAACACCATTATATTGGGTGACTTCAACTACCCAAACATTGACTGGGAGCAGTACTCAAGACCCAACACCCTAGGCCAAAGGTTCCTAGAATTTATAAACTCAAATGCTATGGAACAACTAGTCACCACCCCCACAAGAGGGGATAACATACTGGACCTGGTCATCACCAACATGGGGACTCTATGCTCCATACCAGAGGTATTCCCCTCAATGGTAAGATTGGACCATAAATCAATTCCACTGGATATCCACATCCTGATCCCACCCACAGCCCAGAAAACCACAGTGAAAAACTTCTCAAAAGCTAATGTCACACTTCCAAAACTGAGGTGGAATCCTTCAAGGCCCCCGGGCCAGTGGAAAGTATGGCTCAAACTGCAGAATCCTTTATAAATGCATTCTATGGACACCTTCAGGAATGCATGGATCATGCTATCCCAAACAAAACCAAGACCAAATCATCCAAAGGCAGGCGTCCTGCCTGGTGGACCCCAGCCATAAATAAGTTGTACAACAGAAGGAGGATGCTACTACCCGATAGAGCAAAATTCCTAAAAGGGAATGCATCTCTGATCAGTACTAGCAAAAAACTATTATCCCTCATAAAATCATCCAAGGCCAGCTTCGAGAGAAAAATTGCACAGGACACCAAAGATAATCACATGACCCTCTTTAGTTATGTTAGTAACCTGGGTGGCAACTCCCAGATATGCTCAGAGTTGGTCCAAAATGACAATAAATACACTGAACCCACAGACATTGCCAACATCCTGGTAGACAGGTTCAGTGCAAACTTCTACCCCCCTTCCCCCCCCAAAGAGCAAATATCTATCCCTGCAGAGTGCTGCCTCCCTGACATCTCAGATGCTCAGATGAGAGCCACCCTCTCCAAAGCAAAAAACACAGCATCAATGGGACCAGATGGTGTCCTGGGCTGCGTTCCACATGAACTTCAAGAAGAGCTAAACCCCCACATATAGCTGCTGTTCAATCTCAGCCTTACTACAGGATATGTACCCAAAGAATGGCATACAGCAACAGTGGTCCCACTCCACAAAGGTGGTGCCTCTACAGACCCTGGAAACTATTGCCCCATAAGCCTGACTAGCCTGGTCTGCAAAGCTATGGAGAGGATCATCATGGAACTCATAAACAAAGACATTGGGGACCTACAGACACTGGATCCTATCCAATTTGGCTTTGTTAAGGGCAGATCTTGCCTCTTAAACCTGGTTGATTTCTTTGAAACAGTCACCAAGGCCATTGATGAGGGGAAGGTAGTCCACACAGCCTACCTGGACCTCGCAAAAGCCTTCAACACAATACCCTACTCGGGCATCATAGATAAGCTCTCCAGCTTAAATATAAACCCCTATGTCATAAGATGGGTTGCAAACTGGCTCAAGGACAGAACTCACATAGTCAGAATTGCTGGAGCCATATCAGACTCTAAACCAGTTACAAGTGGTGTCCCACAAGGCGCAGTCCTGGGACCTCTTGTGTTCGGCATATATTTTTCGGAGGTACAGGCTAACACGGGAGCACTGTGGCTGACCAGGTTTGCAGATGACTGCAAACTGGGTGCCATAATTGACTTTCCAGCTGACACAAGCATCCTCCAAAAGGGTCTCATAGAGATGGATAACAGGTGCCAGAGCCATGGCCTAAAGCTAAACGCTAAAACGTCTATAGTCATACCCTTTGGCAAAAAGAAAGTGCACACAAATTACCACATAGGCGGGAATCCATTAAGTATGGAAGAAGTAATTAGGGACCTGGGGACCCAAGTTGACAGTAATTTCCCCTTTGACAACCACATTGCCAAAGTGGTTAGAAAGACCTTCTATACAGCCCACCTTATCATGAAAGGATTCACATCTATATTGAGGGAGGTCATTGTGCCCCTTTATTCATCCCTCATCAGGCCCATAATTGAATACATTGCTCCATTTGGGATGTACCTTACCTGAAACCTGCAGCAACTAGAAAGACCCCAAAAGTACCTCACAAATAGGAGCATGAGACTCAAACAGATGCCATATGCTGCTCGGTTAAAGAAACTACAGCTCTACTCAGTTGCATACCGCCTACTTAGAGACGATCTATGCCTGACGTATAAAGCCATGTCCAACCCGGAATTAATGAGCATGCTCCACCTCAGAAAATCCAAATACCGTATAGCTATGCACTCGAGGGACATGAACCTAGGCACAGAAATAAATTGGACATGCTGGAGGGACAGATTCCTAACCCAGAGGCTCCCTTCACTCTGGAATAGAATCCCAGTCATTATTAGGCAGAACCCCTCACTGACTCTCTTCAAGAGGAATCTTGACAAGTGGATGGGAGATCGTAGGTTTACCACGGGGATTACGTCGGTGTCACTACTAGACAGAGGCACAGTAAACTAACCTTTAAAAGGGCACAGTGAAATCAGTTCAGAGGGTAGCGAAAGCCAAACACACTCTGGCTAGGCTTGTAAATGCCTCAGGGCAGATAGCCTAGTATGAACCTATGAACCTAAGTAGGGCATAGCTGAACAAAAGGCAACATGCTCATATTTGCTCTACGGGCCCTTAAGTAGTCTGGTCTGCTCAGTATGAAAATATAAAGCAGTGATGGGCCTCGAACCCAGTATACTGTGCACTATTGTCATAGTACTGAACCACTAAGCCATGACAGTATTACAGTGGTCAGTCTGTATGAAGAAATGTTGATAAGTCTATGCTAAGTATTCCATGGAAACCTTGCAGGCACAGCATAATCCCTGTCGAGTTATGACACAAAGGTGAGTCCAGCAGTAAGAATAGAACCTGACTTTCAGCACACACAGTAGAAATGTTAATAATGGACATGTACACATACATCAACAGATGTAGTGGACCTCAGACAGCAACATACTGAAAGGTCACACTGGGCATGCTCACACACTTGAATAAATGAGACACATGTCAGGCAACAGAACACTGACAGTCTGAACTGGGCATGCTCACACACTTAGGCCATGTCGGAGTACAGCAGTGGGCCACACATATCAGGCAGTTGCATGTGTTAACCCGGGAACCTCTCACTATCCAGCAATCTGCCCTGTGCACACAGTTATAGGACAACAGACACATATATAATATAGTGGAACCCTGTCATTATCAAATATGTTCTGCAGATACCTAAGTTGTTCATAGAAAGTGGGAAAGCAAAGACGATAAAACCTGCAAAGAGTATCAGCAATAAACATTGTGCATCCTGAACATTAGCATAGGTTCAGAGGTCGATACTAGCCTATCCACCCTAGGGCATGTACAAGCCTAGCCAGAGTGTGTTTGGCTTTTGCAACCCTGTCAAAGTAGAACGCTGTGCCTGTGAATAGTAGTTCACACAAGATAGCCCATTTACGTTTAGTGTATTGTGCCTCTGTCTAGCAGGGACCCAGATGATATCCCATGGGTAAACATACGATCACCCATCCGCTTGTCAAGATGTCTCCTGTAGGTGGTCAGTGGGTGGCTCTGCCCATGCAAAACTGGGATTACAATCCAGAGTGAGTGGAGCCTCTGGGATAAGAATCTGTCCCTCCAGCATGTCCCATTAACATCTGTGCTGAGGTATATGTCCCTGGAGTGTGTAGCTCCAAGGGAGTCGGATATCCTGAGGTGGAGCATGTCCATTAAATCTGGTTCGGATATTTCCTTAAACTACAGGCACACAACACATCCGTGTAGACGGTAAGTGACTGAGTAGAGCTGGAGATACTGTATCTGAACTGTGCAGGGCATCCATGTGAGTCCCTACATCTGCTTGTTGTGGAACATTTGTGGCCATTACAGTTGCTGCAGGTGTCGGGTAAGGTACATCCCAAATGTGGCATTGTAACCAAGCATGGTCATGATGAGTATAGGGGCACAATGACCTCACTTGATCAACATGTGAAACCATATGGGATAAGGTGGGCTATTAGAAGTTCTGTCTAACCACTTTGGCAACATGATTGTCAAAGGTGAGAGTACAAACAAGTTGTGTCCCCAAACCCGTAACAACTACTACTGTATGTAATGGATTACTACCTATGTGGTAATGTGTGGGCATGTTGTTATTCCCAAAGGGGATGACTATGCAACTAATGGCATTTAGCTGTAGTCCATGGCTTAGGCACCAGTCATCCTAGCTCTGTGAGACCCCGTTTGAGTATGCATGTGCCAGCCGGAGAGTTGATTATGGCACTCAGTTTTCAGTCATCTACAAACATCGTCAGCCATATTCCTCCTGTGTTAGCCATACGTCTCACAAATATATACTGAACAAGAGAGGTCCCAGGACTGAGCCTTGTGTGATGCCATGTGTAACTGGTGTATAGTCAGACATGGCACCTGCAATACTGAGTATGTGGGTGCGATCCCTGATCCAGGTAGCAATCCATCGTGTGAGATATGTGTCGATATTGGCGCCAGTGAGCCTATGCATAATAGCCGAGTGTGGTATTGTGTAGAAGAGTTGTGCAAGGTCCAATCAGGCTGTGTGGACAACCGTCCCTACACCGACGGACCTGGTAACTGTTTAAAGAATACGAACAGGTCCAGGAGGCAAGATCTGCCCACAACAACAATGAAATGTGTAGGACCCAGTGTCTGTAGGTTCCCGATGTCTATGTGCATGAGTCCCATTACAATACGCTCCATAGCTTTGCAGAACAGGCTAGTTAGCCTTATAGGCTGACATTGTCTGTGGTCCGTTGTGGCAGCAACTCTGTGAAGCAGGACCACTATCACTGTACGCCATTCCATGGGTACATATCCTGCAGTAACTCTGATACTGAACAGTGATGTAATGTAAGGGTTACGTCTGTCATGAAGCCCATGAAAGACGTAGGCCAGGACACTGTCTGGTCCCATTGATGCTGTGTTGTCCGCTGTGGGGAGGGCAGCACTCACCTGTTTATTTGTGATGTCAGGGAGGTTACACTCTGTTGTGTTGGACAGTAGCTCCTTAGGGGGGATGGGGGGGAGACATCTGCACTAAACCTGTTTGCCAGGATGTTGGCAATGTCCGTGGGTTCAGGGTATGTTTAGTCAGTATGCAGTAACTCACAGCATATCAGTGAGTGCCCACCCAGGTACCTGAATTAACTGAAGAAGGGCTTGTGAGTGTCCTACGTGTCTGGTGCAATTGTCCGTGAGAAGCGGGCCTGACATAAATACATGAGTGATTGTAGCTGTCTGGTAGTACAGATCACAGATGCCTTCCCTGTCTGGGATTGTGCTCTATCATGTAGTAGTGTCCTCCGTTCATTGTATAGCTTATTAATGGCCAGGGTCTAACAGACAGGTCCCCTGCCATGGGAGGAGTGAGTTCAGTTGTTATATGGGATAGCACGATCCATGCAGTCCACTAGGTGTCCATAGAATGTGTATATAAAGGATTTAGCAGTCAGAGCCATACTTACCACTGTCCCAGGGTCTCTGAAGGATACCACCTTGGTTTGGAGAAGTGTGACGTCTGCTTTTGAGAAGTTCACCAAGTTTACCCAGGATGGGTGTGTGGACGGGATATGGATGTCCAGTGAGATAAATGTATGTTCTGACCTTACCAATGAGGGGTATATCTCAGGTGTGGAACATAGAGTCCCCATGTTGGTGATGATCATGTCCAATATGTTGTCCCCTCTTGTGGGTGTCATGACTGGTTGTGCCATAGCATATGAGTGTACAAATAGTAGCAACTGTTGGGCAAGGGTGTTGGGGCCTGAGTACTATCCCCAGTCAATGTGTGGGTAATTGAAGTCACCCAATATAATGGTGTTTGGGGAGACCTTCATATTGTCCAGTGTTCCCAGGAAAGCCGAGTGTGGTTCATGAGTTTGGGAGGGTGGTCTGTAGCAGGAAACAAACAAAAAGCAGATATGCACAATGTTAGGTGCATATGTATGGTCTGTGATGCTTTGTGCAGTGCTACCAACCCGGAGGTATGTGTATCTGCCATGTATATGGATACTCCCCCTATATGTGTTGGCCATTCTGAGTTTTGTGGTCAGAAAGCATGGTATGAAATATAACCTGGTAGTGCTGGTGTGCATTTGGGAGCCTGAACCAGGTGTCTGTTAGTGCGCAGATACTGCTGTTGTCCATACTGAGGAGATTCCTGAGTGGTCGCAATTTGAGGGTAACACATCTGGTGTTGAGCAGCATTACCCTCAGTGTCATGTACTCTGTAATGTCTATGGAGGTGGGTTTGTCTTTTGAGCCCCGCTTAAAAAAGGCAGTATGGTGGTAGCAACTGCCTTAGCCAGTATTCAAAAGTCCAAGGGTGACAGGTGCAGACTGTCCATAGGGAAGCTACATGGCATGTCGAGCATGTCACCCCAGGCTGACAAACACTGTATCCCCTGTGAATGACATCAATATGTTAGCCAACTGTTAAACTTCATCAGTTTGTTGGTATACTGTGACATCATACTTGGTGGGTGTAAGATGCTAGACAAGGTCAGGGTCATACTGGCCTGGGCTACATGATCAGAGAGTTCCTCTATGTATCATGTCATGTGGTCCATGGAGGGATGTCTGAGTGTGTGTGCACCAGCATGGACAATGCTGGAGCCAGTCCTGCACTTGCTGTGGAGTGACCTGAGTGCATGTGTTATGTTGTGGAGAGACAGCTCAAAGTGACTATTCCCTTGTTTGGCCTGGTGAGTGAGACGTCAGTGTGTCTGACAATGTGTCACCTCTTACAAGTATATTAGGTTTGTTGTTTAGCCCGAAGGGCAGTGACTGTGTGGCACACTGACATTGTGAACTATGTGATATGTGGGTATTCTAGTGGGGTAGCAGTTGTTTGTGTATCTGCTTTTGAGGTCTCTGCTGCTTAGGCAGAGTTTATGTAGATCCTCCGAGTATGTTTATGTGTGATAATGTTGTTTGATTGCTGTTGCTATAGGTTTATGTGAGACTGATATGTGGTGTGTGTGGTTACCTTTACCACCTGATAGACTATGCCAGTCATGGGTCAAGAGAGCTCAGCCTCCTGTATGTCAATATTGTTGCATCTCTCACATATATCTGAGTTTGTTGGGAGGAGGAGAGGGTTGTCTGTGCACATGAGGCAGATGTGACAATGTGTCAAAACCACGATATTCACTAGCTGGACTGGAGAGTACACACGAAACCGACCCCTGGACATGGCAGGATATTATGTTAACATACTCCATAGCCTGATTGCAAAGGATCAGTAGGGTGTTAAGTGTGCAAAAGAGTATAACAGGGATTAGTGCTCAGGTTTGTTGGTGTTTTGTAAAGAGTAGCTGAGAAGGATTCCAGAATGAATCATGACACCTCCTTCAGCTATGTCATAAATAGCAATGTAAACTCATATATGTCCAGAGTCAGGGCCAACTGTACCTGACTGACAATGCCAACATCCAGTCAGACAGGCCCATAGACATACACACCTCCCACTGACCATAGTCCCAGTCATCATATCAGGGGATATCACATGTAGAATGGCTGAACAGCTCCCCCCAAAGCCAAAAGCATGGCAGCAATTGGATTACATTGTTTCCCAATATGTGTAATGCATGAACTACAGAACAAACAGACCCTGCACCTGAACAGTCTGTTGAGCCTCACCCTCTCCACAGGATCTGGAACCATTGAATGTGTTACAGCAACATATGGCACTCCCTACAAGTGTAGGTGCACAACACACCATGGGAAGTATAGTCCAGTAAGCCTATAAAGTCTGATCTGAAAGGCCATGGAGTCCATCATGGTTGAAGTTATACACAGAGCTATTGGAAGCTGACAAACACACAACCCTACCAACTGTGGTATGTTCATGTGCAGATCATTGTTCCCAAACATGCTAGACTGTTTGCAAGGTAGACACCCAGGACATACATCATTGAACAGAGCTACACATGTCCCACATAGACTTTGAATAGCCCTTTATCAACACCCCTGACATATGTCGTATCCACAAAACCAACAATCTGTGCATAAATATGTGTTGACATATGAAGGGATGTCAATGTGTCCACAGTTAGATCACACAAGGTGAGGATTATGGGGTCCTGTTCAAGCTGTTGACACCTGCCGACCCACATGGCTCATTCCTGGGATTGCATAAAACAAAGTGTACACACATTACCATGTCCAGTCTGATGATGTCAGCATCCTACAAATATAGCAGGAGAATAGAAATCACCCAGTAAAGCATATAGCATGCCATGTTAATGCATATGTCTCTAGTATCATAACATAGGTAGGGGTTTGAATTCTGCAAAAGCTGACTGTGTGTGGGGGGTATGTGTGTGATTTCCTGTGAGAGGAGTGCCCTTTTTGGAGACTGGGAAAACAAATTAAAATAGGTACATTCTTCTTTGGAAAGTCTGATGATGTCAGCATCCTATAAATATATCAGGAGAAGAGAAACCATCCAGTACAATATATAGCGCACAATTTTAATGCATAGGTCTCTAGTGTCATAACATAAATAGGTAGGGGTTTGAATCCTGCTGACAGTGTGTGTGTGTGGGGGGGGGTGTATGCATGTGATTTCCTGTGAGAGGAGTGCCCTTTTTGGAGACTGGGAAAACAAATTAAAAGAGGTACATTCTTCTTTGGAAAGTCTGATGATGTCAGCATCCTACAAATATAGCAGGAGAAGAAAAACCACCCAGTAAAGCATATAGCGCGCTGTGTTAATGCATATGTCTCTAGTATCATAACATAGTTAGGTAGGGGCTTGGATCCTGCAAAAGCTGACAGTTTGTGTGTGGGGAGTGGTGTGTGTATGTGTGTGATTACCTTTGAGAGGAGTGCCCTTTTTGGAGACTGGGAAAACAAATTACAAGAGGTACATTCCCCTTTGGAAAGTCAGATGATGTCAGCATCCTACAAATATAGCAGGAGAAGAGAAACCACCCAGCAAAGCATATAGCGCACTGTGTTAATGCGTATGTCTCTAGTATCATAACATAGTTAGGTAGGGGTTTGAAGCAATTGCTGAGTGTGTGTGTGTGTGTGTGTGTGTGACACAGTTGGTCAATGCAGTGTGGGTTTTGCTTTTACTATGGTATGACATATCATGATTAAAACAGTATGTGCATTGCACACATCAGGTATCTGTGTGGCAAATAAATATGTGTACATGTGACCTCAATCAGTACATAGGAGTGAAGCCTGCATACTACATGAATACATTTGTTACCTTTGACAGATTGTGCCACTGCTTCTCAGATCGTAGGTCACATATGTATGTATGTGACAAGTCCAACCACTGTAGTGATCTGTGTCCAAGGTCATCTGTGCCACACACACCCATGACAGTTACTATAGAGTACTGTGAGTGAGGGTACATTCCTGGGGTATATGTCAGACATGTTCATACACAACAACAACTGGCAATAATGGACAGTCATCATAGGTGTACAGCAGCCCTGTGGATATGCATTCAGGCCCCTAATGTCTTATGTGACATACTGAGGGGCTCCACAATACCTATGGATATGTGGATACCAAGGGACAGATAACATAACACATGGCTGTATGTACACATCGTTACCCAACATACATGTTGAGGGCTACCACCTATGTGGTACTGTCAGGATAGTATGTATAGTAAATGTGGATGACTATGCCATAGTCGGCTTACTGCTATACAGCATGTATTGGACAACAGGTATCTGTCTGTATGATACCCTTGTGTTGGATATGCGTCCCATCCAGGGAATGCATTGTAGGCCAATGCATGCATTTCCAGATGTGGATGGACATATCCCTAGTGTGTTTGCATGTACCTAAGAAGGATATATGCCAAACAGGTGTGGTCCCAGGTACGGGTGGCGGTCAATACCAGTGGTCACTGTTATAGTATAGACCAAGAAGGACCCAACTGTTACTGAGTTCCCTACAACTGTGTGGCATTTGTCAGGACATCATCTAATGATTGGTTATATTCATGCTGTTGAGGTTGTGTATACTACCAGACTGCAAATCATTGACATGTATCAACAACATCACCCACAGCACACTGCCGATCCATGTCACACACACGTGTACCCATGTTAGTACATATCTGCAGTAGAATGCATACTGGCCATCGAAAGATACTATAAGATGTTAACAATGTGTACAACAGGGTATGTCACGTGTTCCATGTGTCCACTATGCATGTACATGCAGACAGTGTGCACCCACCATGTTCACAGATGTACACCTGCTAATCTGATGCACACACCACACATGTACTGTTCACTCACTAACACATGCTGGCAACACTGTACACTTCAGCCAAGTGGCACATGGGTGAACAATGCATACTTAGACCTAACACTGGTGTAAACAATGCTACATTGACAATCAGAGCTGTGATGCATAATGCCTGCTCAGGTATACCTACAAGGATATCATTACACTTTCCTGTTGACAACTTGCTAATATTGCTGCACTGCTATAATGTCAGCCTGTGCATCAGAACCATGTTAGCCTGTTCCTGCATCAATGTTACAGATGACAGGAGGTGGCACAGGTGTCATCATATGCAGAGGGTGTGTTGTTGGTTTGCCAGAGCCCGACAGTGACCCATCCAATCGACATGTGTGTGTGTGTGTGTGTGTGTGTGTGTGTGTGTGTGTGTGTGTGTATGTGTGTGTGTGAGGGACAACAGTACAGCATGGGCCAATGTTGATGTAATGTGTGTGTATGTGTGAGCCCTACTTGTTTGGTTACTGTGTGTGTATCTGCAGGCACACAGCTCCACCATGTGGCTGCCACATACAGCAGGTTGTGGGACAGCCACAGACTGTACCAGCTAGGCTGTACAGATCACTATCTCTGGGCATGGACACGGTACCTGTGCCTGGCAGGGGTGCTACTGGCAGTATCGAGTACCAACCCTGACTGGGTACTATCATCAGAGGCAGAGGTATGATGACTGGACCCATGTCCCTACTGGGACTGCACGTGCACGTGGTCTACCAGGACGGTCAATAGAGAGGCCACCCCCAGCATGGCTGGGGCTGGTACTGCCACTACGGGAGTGGCTGTGATCTGTGTGCCGTCCGCGTCGACTGCCAGCTGTTGCTGTTCCTGGCATGCGTCCGCGTCGACGTCTCACCCATCCCGCATGGTCCTGGCTCATGGAAGGGACATTGTGGAGGGTGTCTATTGTCTCCCCCCAATGTCTATCAATGACCTCGGTGAAATTCCGGATGGCACTGGCAAGGTCACGGATGATGTAATTGATAGCACTGTAATGGGCCCTCTGCACCCTTAGTCCCTGTCTGGTGTTCCTTTCCATACTTGCCTGTGCCTGCATTACAGCCCGGAACATACTGGAGGTTGTAATACCTCTGGGGGCATGTCTGCCAGGGGCAATACGACCAGTGGTGCTTCCCCGGGAACCCCTGGACATCTGCCTATGTGGTACCATTCTAGGAATCCAGCTATGTCTGCTGTGAGGGGATGCAAGTGCCATGGGTACCACACTCTCCTGGTCAATGTCAACTGTATGCTGTCCCTCGGCTAAGGCCATTGGTGATGAGGGATATATCGGCAGTATGAGTGTGCGCATAGATGGGGTTGAACGCTGTGTACTGTCGATTGGTGGACTAACGACAGACCCTGTAAAACCTTCTTGTGCCAAAATACATGTCTCATCATCTCCACTATTAGTGGCAGTGACTTCAGGGAGATGTCATCCATTGCAATGAATGTAAAGTACAGTTACAGTAGTACCATTCAACCACACTAGTTATTGATGCCATAGCCCTGCCTAACATATGTGTACAGTTGTTACTATAGGTGGCATACTGCTGTCACAGAGTATATATGTTGCTGGATACACACGTATACCCTGTAACACACATATGATTGCAGCCATGGTACAGGCATAATTACACACACATCAGACAAGCATACAACACACCACTGTATGCCAACACAGATGAGCATTCCCTGTGTACCATACAGTACTGTGTGCCACTACTTACAGATGCTTATGCCTGAGATTTGTCCTCTGTGCAGACTACAGGAAACACACATGACAGTGTTTCCAAGCAATATGAACACACAATATACTGTACTGTTTAGGCCTACAGCTTCAGGTAGTACTACAGTTCCTATGGGAGTTGGATTCACCAGAAGTACCACTCACTAAGCATACATGTATTGCTTTAGCCTACAATGAGACACCACGGTCGTCAACAAGGAACTACGTCACATCGTATTCCATACTACAATGTCTGCCTAACAGTACAATACACATCTTTCCCTGGCCTCACAGCTAGGAGAGACACTACCATGTCAGATACAACTTCACACTAACCTATCACACTTTTACAGACATTGCACACATTCAGCATTACACTTATTCAACCTCACATAGCAGGTATTGCATTGAGTACATGTGTGAGTGCATAGTGTCATGAGTAGGTTATATGCTATTGGCCCTAGGGCCTATGGCAGCCTAGCCATATGCTACCCTGGCCTTTGACACACATGTACTTTGATTTCACTTGCCCCTGCCAACCAGAACCACAGAGGGGGTTCCTGGGGTGTATTACCAATCTCCCAAACACTCCTCAGGGGTATTTATGACAACTGCTGATGGGGAGCCTTGTTTGCTATTGCTAGGTGGACTATTCCAGTGTATGGCATATCTCTGAGATAGGAACCTATCCCTCCAGCATGTGCTGTTTAGTGAGCTGACGAGGTTTAGGGCCCTAGGGCGTGTATCCCAGAGGGATTGTGATATGTTGCCATGGTGATTGTCACCCAGCTATAGGTGTGACATA
Source organism: Protopterus annectens (assembly GCF_019279795.1). Classification (NCBI taxonomy): domain Eukaryota; kingdom Metazoa; phylum Chordata; order Ceratodontiformes; family Protopteridae; genus Protopterus; species Protopterus annectens. The sequence goes on from NC_056739.1 coordinate 1,988,175,293, forward strand.
CCTCTGTATGTCCGGCAGAGGTCAACTCTGTGTGGCCGGTATGCAATACAGTCTGGATGTGGTTTTGTGAGTCAGTTTGCATAGGACATCTGTTTGTGGCCAGTAGTACCCTCTGTGAGGTATGTCTGTGGCCTTTCCACCTGCTGTAGTTGTCATGTGAGGTACATACTACACAGGGCATTGTGATGAGTAGAGGGGAACACTGACCTATATTTCCCTAGATGACACACCTGTTGTCATGACACATACCACACAGACAGATTACAGGTCTAGTGTGGCATTGTCTTTATCAAAGAGGTGGCTACTGTCCACCTGTGTCCCATGTTCCCTTATCACACCTTCGGTGTTGGGTAGATCTCTACCTATGTGGTAGTTACTGGGTACAGTGTTTTGGAAAGGAGGAATGGCACTGCAGTATCTACACTTGTCTACAGTCCATGCCTTGGTCACCACACACCTGTTGCAGTACATATGGCCCCATGTCTCGCTCTCTCTCTCTCTATATATGTATATATATATATATATATATATATATATATATATATATATATATATATATATATATACATATATATATACATACATGTACACATCCATTGCTGTACACATAGATGTACATATAGGCACATGTACAGTCCACCTTTCATGGTGGGGATATCAGTTATGCGACAGTTGTGGGATATACAGTTATGTGATTATATTGCACAGTATTATGCAGAATGCATGTGGGTGTCCTCGGCCCATGTAGCTTTAGCAGGCCTCACTGGCTGTAACACAGCAGATCTGACAAATCAGTCCCACAGTGTTTAACTAGCACATGACATATATCAGCACTGCATGCTGTTTTCTATGCCACACACTACAACCTACATGGATATATGCACATAACAACCTTCAACAACAGATATCTGTCCACCCTTCACTAACAGTTGCAGTATGTCCCTTGCCCTATGCACATATGCAGATACAGATAAAAAACATACTGCTGCCACACATGGATGATTTGCAGTGTGTAGAGTACTCTTCAGGAACATCTACTACATGCCAACATACATATGAGTTACACATACCTTACCTTTGTATTTCCCTGCTCAGTCTGTTACAGTTTTGTAGGTTTTTTTTTTTTTTTTGGATTGGTTGTTTGTTTTGGGTTTTCTCCCTCTGTTTCTGTTTCTGTCTCGGTTTCTCTATCTGTTATCTTTGTCTTTGTCTCTGTCTGTGTCTCTCTCTCGCTCTCGCTCTCTATCTCCCTTTACCTGCAATGATATTATTGCATGTGTGGACAGCAGGTAAAGTCTGCTTTTCTAGGTATCTGCACTTGTGCATGTGCCAGCCTCTGCACCCATTGCTGCCCACAATTCAGTAATTGCATGCAGCCTGCTGTGTGCTGATTGCATTACTCACTGTGACTGCAGCCCACTGCTATAAAATGCTAGGTTAGGTAGGCGTAGCCCTTTCAGATTTCCAAGGTGGGGCCCATGCTTGTTTGCTCTGGACACCGTTGTGTCAGTCAGAAGGTTGGTATATGTCTCTTATCTGAAGCTAGGTTTGTAGCCAGTGATATGCATGTTGTACTGAAACCTGAATGTTGCTGCTTCCAGTACACACTTCTCAGTGTAGACATGTACTCACCCCTCCAAATGCTAACACAGGATACATGGGAGTATGTACTTTCTTTCTGAATTAGACATTTAACTGCCATACAAATGTGGTTAGTGCACTGTATTCCTGTGGCACATGCAGTGTTTGTGAACTGCTATACTGTAATTATTATGTTACTCACCTCTGAACAGTTTGTGGTTTGTTTGTGTTGCAATTAGCACAGGCTGCTCAACACATCTGGACATATTTCAGTACTGAGTATGCTTACTTACACCCTGGTTTTTGCCTGAATACACAGGTGTGTTGTACCTTTGGGTAGGGGTGCAGAACTGCAAAGAGCATTTTTTATTATCATGTGAGGTTTATCTTGCTGAACATACAGGATTGCTGTGTACCTGTTAGTCTATCAAGGCAAGTAGTCTGTCTGCATAGCTCCCATCTGTGGACATATCCAGATGGTAGCTAGAGGTTAGCCTATTATACTTTGTCTGTGCACCACACCAGTCTTTTCAGCACTGGCATATTGGCATTGTCACAGTTGGTTGTTAGCAGTACATGGCTACATCCTGTGATATTTCTGTGTTGCACTCCTACATAAGGGCATACTTGTGGAAGTCCTTCCAAAGCTATTTGCAGAGTGTGTAACAGCAGTAATGCTGATATGCCTCTGTGTTTCTGCCAGGCCTCAGATACTCTCAGGTATGTATTTAAACGGCCTCAGTAAAATGTACATATACGTTAGATACACCCGCAATATATTACAGACATATTGCAGTTGAGACTTTCTTGGGAATCAGAGCACATGTATACCTACACCTTTTCTGACGTGCAAGCAGTGTCTACTCTCACCTATTGAGATTATTCATTACGTGTGATTCCACACTTGTCTGCCCAAAGTTAGTACTTTCCAGAGTGATTCAGTGGGGCACAGATAACATTTGTTTACAAATCAGGGACATCCCTGTAAAGCAGTCACAGTTGGGGTGTCTGCCCTCTGCCCTAGTCAACTTTGCCAGTATTTATCCTGGTCTGATACTGTGTGGTGTTTGTAAGGTGCTACTGTAACATTATTCCCTGCTTGGATGGCTGGTTCTCTTTTCACAGTCATGTCATGCAATTCCACAACAACTGCTGGTAAAGACCCATAGAACAGGATTTGTGTTATACCATTCCTAATTTCCATTTACAGTCCCTCATTGTAATTTATTTATTTATTTTTATTTATTTATTTTACATTTGTTGACCAGGCTAGTCTAACTGGATATATGTCCATTTTCAGTAGAGGCCCGAGGAGAAAAGCTCCGAGACAATAACAAGGACAGAAAAAAGAAACATTTATACAAATAATCCACAAAAAATAGCAATTACAAAAAAAATAATTGTATAGTCCCCAAGGAAAAAAGTTAAATACGAGAATAATTACATGAGTAAACAATTGATTGCCAGCAAAAATAATTTTTTTTTTGACAGCCAAAAAAAGAAAAAAAATAGTTCTAGTTCAGTTTCAGTAAGCAAAAAAAATACAAAATAAAAATAGCATAGTGGGGAGATACAAAAAAGAGAGCAAGAAGTATTAAACATGCCATATATAGAAGGTAGAGGAGTTTCAGCAAAAGAAATCCAGTTTGAGAGTTAGAGTAGAAAGAGGAGAAATAAGTATCAGTCAGGCTGAGAGCAGGGGCAAAGCCATTTGGTTTTAATGAAGTTTTTCAGCTGATTCTTGAAAAGGTTGGTGGAAGTAAGGGATGTGATCTCAGTTGGAAGTTTGTTCCAGGAATTGCCAACTGCATTTGAGAATAGGCAGTCTCCAGCTTTGTTAAAGGATTTGGTAGTGGCGACTTGTAGTTTTTTAGCTGATCTTAGGATAGGAAGGTTTTTATAAGAATTTACTAGGTTACATAGTATGGGAGTGTTTGAAGGATGATGTAAAATCTTGTGACTAAAAATGAGTTGCTGGTAAACTAGTTGGTTTTGTACTTCCAGCCATCCGAGATGTCTAAGGTTAAGGCAGTGGTGAGTATGGAAGGGGGCACCAGTGGCAAATTTAACTATGTTGTTGTAGGTGGTTGCTAGTTTATTTAGATTAGTTTTGGATAGGTTGGTATATATAGGTGAGGCATGAGTAGGGTGGAAATAAGGTGGGTTTGGGAAATAGAGATCTTAGCTGACTCTGTAAGAAATGGTCCGATTCTGTAGAGGAATCCAAGTTTTCTATTTACTGATTTAATACTAGCATTAATATGTGAGTCAAAGGTGAGATGGTTATCTATTAATACACCGAGGAGTTTGGTGGTGGTTTCAGGGGCTATTACTGTGCCATTGTTTGATTTTACTGTGAGATTGATAGAGGGGGATTTCTGTGTGGGAGTAAATAGCAGTAATTTAGTTTTTTTAGGGTTCAGGAGGAGACAACGTTGATGGAACCAGTTTTACACTAAAGTAAAGACAGTTTGTGTGTTAGCCTGTAATTCAGCAGGGGAGGATGTGGCACATACCAGAGTTGAATCGTCAGCATATTGTATGCATGTAGTTTGTGGAAGGGAAGTTTTTAGATCATTAATGAAAATTGTGAAAAGGAGAGGTCCAAGAATAGATCCTTGAGGGACTCCAAGGGTGATAGGAAGCTGAGAAGATAGATTGTTTTCCCAGAGGACTGCTTGTTTCCTGTTTTCAAGGTAGGATTGGAACCATTTTACTAGTTGATGATCAAGGGAAAGTGATTTAAGTATACTTAATAGTATTTGGTGGTTAACCATATCAAAGGCCTTTGAGAGATCTATAAAAAGAGCAGAAGATAGTAGGTTAATATTCCTGTTTTTATTAATGCTATCTGTAAAGGATAGAAGAGCTGTTGTGGTACTATGGTGAGGCCTGAAACCATGCTGGCAGTCAACTAGAAGGTTGTTTTGTAGGAGATACTGAAGTAATTGCCGATGGATGCATCGCTCCATAATTTTTGCAATGGGGGAGAGAAGGGCTATTTGGCGGAAGTTAGATAATTCATTTGAGGTACCTCCCTTATGCAGAGGGATGATATGGGAGATTTTCCAGATGGATGGGACATAAGATTCAGAGATGGTTCTGTTTATTAGGATAGAAATAGGGTAGGCAAGTACACCAGCTGCGACTTGCAGGAATTCAGCTGGGAGCAGGTCAGCTGATGGTGTACATGGTTTTAGTTTAAGAAGCAAGGTGTGTATCAAAGATGTTGGGACAGGTTGAAGGTTAAAAGGCTGGGGTAATTTGGTTAGTGAGGGAAATTTAGTGGTGGAAGTAGGTGGTAAGGTGGTTGCTAGTGCTTGGACTGTTTCAGAGAAATATTTATTAAAGGTGTTGGCTATATGGCTGGGAGAGGTTTGGGTTAGGTTTGAGGGGGTAGGTGTTTTGGACTGTCCTGGGTGGAGTAATTTGTTGATACCTGACCAAAACTTTTTCGGATTATTTTGTTGGTTTTGTTGGAATTTGAGGTAGAAGTTTTTGTTGTCAAGGATTATGGATTTTTTTGTGGAATTACGAATTTGTCTAAAGTTTAGGTGATCTATTGGGTTTCTAATTTTTCTCCATTTGGACCAGAGTTTGTTCCTTAGTTGCATGTTTAGCCTTGTGTCCTTAGACAGCCATGGGGCTGGTTTATTTTTTGTTCTGACAGTACAAGTGGGAGCATGTTGCTCAAGGATCTGCAAGAATGTTTTGTTAAAGTGTGAAATGGCTTTGTCAAGAGGTAGGTATTTTAGGGTTGACCAGTTGCAAGCTTTAAGCTCAGCTTGAAAATTACTTGGGTTGAAATATTTTTTGTTCCTGGTAGTTCTAAAAGCTATTAGATTATGAAAGTGGGTCTTTTGCCTAGTGATGTAAGTAAGAGAATGGTCACTAATATTGTCAGGGAGTATACCTGCTTGATAAAGATGGGGGTCCTTATTTACTAGAATCCAGTCTAAGGTAGTTTGTTTTTTGTTAGGTTTGTGGATCCTGGTTGGGAAGGTAATGGTTTGGTGGAAGCCAAAAAGGTTTATATGCATAGTGGGAGTGGGAGATGTACAGCTATTCCAATCAATATTAAAGTCACCAAGGAGTATGGTTTCTTGTGGTAGGGATATTGAAAGCCAGTTTAGGGTATTTTCAAGAGTACTAATATTGTTCCCAGGGGGGATGTAAGAGCAGATAATGTATATTGATTTTTTAGCATTAATTTGAAGCTTCGAGGTTAAGATTTCAGAGTTATTAGGAGGAGGAGGTTGCATATCTAATGATGTGATCTTCAGTTCAGATTTGAACAGTATTGCTACTCCACCTCCCTTTTTATTTAAACGGTCTAGTCTGAGAATGTTATAGCCTGGAGGGACAATGTCATTATCTTTCGTTGTAGGTTTAAGCCATGTTTCAGTAAGGCATAAGATGTCAAAGGAATAGATGTCTAATAGGGCATGTAGTTGGGTTATTTTGTTATTAACACTTCTTATATTGAGTTGACCTATAAGTAGAGAGTTAGGGCTTTTTAGGACATTTAGGGGAGTGGTAGTAGGGGCTAATAGAGTATTCATGGTGGAGAAATTAGGACCAGAGTTTGGGTGAATGTCACCATGTAGAAGTAAGCAGTTATGATGGTTAAGTGATAGTTTAAACAATTTATAAAGAGAGAGGTGTCCTTTTTTCATTTGTACTATGGGTTAGTCTATGAAACTGTGGTAGAATGAAGGATGCATAGGATGTTATGTTACAGTGTGTAAGAGAGGTGCTAGGAGAGAAAGGGTGAGTCTCTTGGGAGATGAAAAAATGTAGCAAAGGCTGAGAATTCATAGGAAGTAAGGCAATGAGTTATAAGTAATAAGGTGAGCCCAATGGATAAGAAAAGAATGTTGGGGAAAAAGGCTGATGAAGATTATACATAGTTAGAGGTGTAGGGTGTGGAGGTTTGGCTAAAAAAAGAAAAAGAAAATTTGAAGTGTAGTTATGATAAGTGGAGTGCTTAGGGAAATAGATAAGAGTGGGTGTGGAAGGTTCAGGCTAAGTAAAAGGTGAACAGGTGTGTTAATTGATATGAAGTTTGTGAAGAGAGGTAATTGGTAGATTAGGGCTGAGGGTGTGGTTAGGGAAGTATAAGGTCAAGTGCACTGGGGTGGGTGGAAATTGGGGGTAGGGTAGGGGAGCGGAGTGAGCCCGCAGGGCAAACGGAGTGGGTAGAGACAAGACGAGTGTTTGGCATCAAGTGAGAAAACAATCAGGCAGAGAAATGCTTAAGCTAGAGGGAGAGATAAGTTTACTGGTCTGAATAAAGTCAAGAAAATGCTATAGTGGTGGCAGTAAGAGAGACAGACAGTTTACTAAGGGAAAATGATAGTAGAAGTGAGAGGGGAAAGATCTAGGCAGAGGGAATGGCCTTAAGGAGGTGTAAGGAAAAAGATAAGTAAGAGATTCCTATATGTCTGGAAAGAAACAAGACTCTATAGGGAGACACAGAATTGCAGGCAGTACAATAGAATTTATACAGAGAGTGAAACGGCAGATGGTAGAGAGGGGGATAAGGCTGCTGGCTAACCTAGGTTTGGAAGTGTATCTTAGTCTGCTAGCAAGTAGTAATTACTATAAACACATAGCAGTCAGGTTTGTAGGAAAAATTACATACTTTCAGACTTCCTTTCTTGGAAGGTACAGAGATTTGAGGTAGATTAGATGAGGCAGTAAGAGAGTAATTACTGGGTTCCTTTAATTCAGGCAGTGTGATTTGCTTCCTAGTTCAGGATATGCAAGGTTGAGGAGCGTGAAACGTTTGGATAGAGAGAAAGAGTTTCAGACTTCCTTTCTTGGAAGGTACAGAGATTTGAGGTAGATTAGATGAGGCGAAGGTACAGAGATTTGAGGTAGATTACATGAGGCAGTAAGAGAGTAATTACTGGGTTCCTTTACTTCAGGCAGTGTGATTTGCTTCCTAGTTCAGGATATGCAAGGTTGAGGAGCGTGAAACGTTTGGATAGAGAGAAAGAGTTTCAGACTTCCTTTCTTGGAAGGTACAGAGATTTGAGGTAGATTAGATGAGGCAGTAAGAGAGTAATTACTGGGTTCCTTTACTTCAGGCAGTGTGATTTGCTTCCTAGTTCAGGATATGCAAGGTTGAGGAGCGTGAAACGTTTGGATAGAGAGAAAGAGAGCAGTAGTTCACTAGAACCAGGGGTGCACAGCAGCCAAGGGAAGATGCCGATACTAAGGGGGTAATGCATGATATATTTATGTCAGCACCAAGTTATTGTATATCTGCTGTGGCTTAGTGGTAATTCATGCAGTCTATTGTGTCAATGGTCTGGGGTTCGAGACTGGCAGAGGTCTTTTCTTTTGCTGCTGAGCAGAACAAGGGCCCTTCCATAGAGTGACTAAGGCACTTCTAAGCAGTTGTAAGCAGGTTTGCGCGGGTTTGCACAATGCTTAGCGATGCTTAACTAAGTGCACACATGCTCACACTTGCTTAAACCCGCTTACTACCGCTTAAAAGTGCTTACTCCCGCTAACGCCAGCGCTAATTTCTTTTAAAGAAAAGAAAATGGGGAGATAGGAAAGTGGTGAAAAAGGGGGCACAAAGAGGAACAGACAGTAGGTAAACAAGCTTGGGATGTGCAGGACGGGTGTAGGGAAGGTCCATAGCTGCCCATTTCTTTACCAGCAACAGCTGTGCATATGCAATAAATTTGGAGTGAAATTTGAAACCTTCCACCCTGGGAGAGGGGTGAGGACAACAAAGTATGTTGTATTGCCAATTATAATTATCAGTTTACATGTCCAGTGGACATGTGTGCAAAATGGGCAGCTATGTATAGGGCGTAATTTTTTTGTGGGTACAGATTGCCCTTTTTTTTTTTTTCAGGTGAGAGTAGAAAGTGAGGTAGAGAAAGTAGGTATGTTCGGGGAGGTAGGTTGGGGAGGTAAACAGACAAGACAGACAAGACGCATACAGGGGTGGTGTATGACAGATGGGGTGGGTGAACACAATTGACTGGGACAGATGTTTGGAAATTGCAAGCCCATGAGCCCACAGATGGTAACAATGGAACTGAGATCCCACCCATGGGCAGTCACCACTGCACCTTCACAGCCCCGAGGGTGGCTGTGCTGGGGGCTGCGTAGGACGGGCAGGCTCACCCGTGAGATGCACCACTCTCGCCTCGAGCTGGCGTCGGGGATCAGCCACTGAATGCTGGATCTCCCTACGCACCACAGCCTGGACCCTTCGAAGGGTGACAGGTGGCCCTTCTCCGCCCATGCTTGCACGGGGGATGAGCCCCATCCCCTGCAGTGCTTCCACCCGAAGGTGGCACAGGACCAATGGAGGAGGGGAGCCCGAGCTGGGCACCGGACCTGCTGGTGCCAGCTGCACTCACCAGCTGAGGAGGGACAGGTGGGTCCGCTGGAACCAGCCTTCCCATACGTTCTGTGATTAGGTGTGTTTAATTACAACATAAACAACAGCATTCCAGATCAGTTGTAACAGCATGCAGAAATATTCACAGTAACCCAACACACCACGGTTCCAACAGATGAACAACAAGCATAACACATGCATATATTGAACGACAGTGGATATTCCAACAGCATGCAGGGATGTTTGGTAGCAACAGGCCACCATGACTGTGGGGTTTGAACAGGGCACATGCATCAACGTGAATGCAAATATTTATAGAACAATAGGACATATGTCCCAACAAATATTTAAGATTACACATACCCATTGAGGTGTGGAATTGCATGATTTATGCACGTACAGTAGGGTGCAGAAAAAACCTTGATTAACACCTTATAATTACTTTTACTCTACACTACATTCCTAGTGATTGCAAGTGTATATCCCCAACATGTATAATTACACTTGCCACCATGCATTAGGTTGTGTAATGGGTTTGGCTAGTTCAATATATGCCTGACCTATATCTGACATACTAACTGTCCAAGATGCAGATGTTACTGCTACATATTCCTTGATTACATTTATATTTCTTTATCTACATATCTGGATGTTTTCACATGACATTTTCACTTCTATTTGTACAGAGCCCTGCATTTCTTGACACACACTCACATTTCTGGGGAACATATTAACATGCTACTCATGTGCCAGATTTACTTATGCATGCCAGCCAGTAACTGAATGTTGAGGACTGTATATATGCTTCACAGCTACTAGCACTTCCATCAGCCACTTTATATGGGACTGCACAACTCTGGGTTGCCAGCACTTTTTAAAACAGTACTATTTGTATAATGCAAGGGTACAACAACATTTCACACTAAGTGACACAGACACACTCCAGGTTTTAGACCTTATTAATGACATTACACACTTTTCCACAGGCTCACTCCTTTATTTGTTATAACGGTGCATATGGAAGCCATATTCAAGACATATACCTTTATTAATAGGTTAGAACACTCTTTTTCAGACTCACTCACTTATTTTATATGACAGTACCTGCAGAGATATTATTCCAGACATATGGTACCTTTCTTAATGGGTTACTACACTCTTTTTCTGGCTCTCTGACTTTTTTATCTGACAGTACATGCAGAGGAGTTATTCAGGCCATTTATAGCTGTATTATTGGACTACAACACTTTATTTCATGCTCTCTCCCCTATTTTTGATAACAATACATGCAGAATAATCACTAACCTGCCTGGTGGCGCAGCCTTAGCAGCCTATCTGCATAGGCTTGCTGATTCACAGCATGGTCACCTGCAGCTGTAAAGTAAATTAAGGGATATTGAGACATACCTATCCATTATACAGAATCAATTATCAATTCCTACATACTGCATTCCATGGCTACCTACTCAGTTGTGGGGCATCCTGCATCTCACGGGCCTCCTGTATCCATTGGTTCAGGCGGACCTGCTTCTGTCTCTTCAGGTCTGCATGGTGGTGACGGACCTGCTCACCAGTCCAAGGAACACCTGTGACACTGGTGAGGTCATGAGCTAACCGGTTCTAAGCCTCTGCCTTGTACTCCGTCCCTTGGAACTGGCCCTGCAGGAGTCTTGACTCATGATGGTGGACAAGGAGCCAAACCATGTATTTCGACTCCTCGATGCTCCAAAGTTGCGCTCGGAAGCATGTATCCTCTCCTGCACCAGCCATTCTAACTGCAGATGTGAGCTACAATCAGTTATGGCAAGTATTCCTGCCTATGGTGCTTAAATATGCCGTATTTCCCACAATTTTTTGTGATTGGCCGTTTTTGAAAATTTTCGGCTGACTGCAGACCTGCTTAGTAATGGTTAATCTACCATTACTAAGTATATGTATGTTAACAGTGGTTGTTTCTCCTAAGTTGTCATGGCTTAGTGGTTTTGTGCTTTGATTGGGATGCACAGAATCCTGGGTTCGAACCTTGTCATTCATTTTATTTTTATACTGTCCAGATAGGCTAGGGGGGTATGGCTGCGTTTAAGCAGCTCCCAGGTGCTGTTGG
>NC_056739.1:1988186846-1988214346 GCF_019279795.1 Protopterus annectens
AGTATTGTTTGCTGGATAATCTGCAGTTTGGGTGAGCAGTACACCAGAGGGGAGATTATATAAAGCTGTGCAGACAATTTTGATGTTGATCGGAGAAAGCTGTTTCTTTTCTATAGTTGACATGAAATTCTTCATCTATAAACAGTCAAGATACAATGGAGGCATTGTTTGCTGAAAGCTGTATATGAAGAATATCCTTCCTGTGAACTACTAAGGAACCATGTCAGAGACTATGTAAGTTGTTTCTGCTGCTGCAGCTAATGAAGGGGGCTTTCCTATTGTTTGGCAGTATAGACTAGAAGCTGCAAACAGCAAGAGGTACACCAAAGATAATGTGTATTTGTTTTAAGGTTTGTTATACATTTTCACTAAATAACGTTTATAAGTGGTGTGCCTCCTGAGTTTATCTTTTGTTTTAAAAAGGCTGAACAGAAAACAGGCCTTTTGTTTCTTCCTTGTCAAGAGTGTTGACTAAAGATATACATATGATTAAAGTTTATGAACCAGCATTTTGTTTGCTTTTTCCTGAAGGTCATAATCATTTACCCTGTACACTAGTAATACCCTTGCCTTCTTTAAATCCACTATTTTAATTCCACTGAACTTCAGATCTTAGAAAATTATGTCTACTGCTTTGTAATTTGTTTTATGTCCAGTGTAAAACAAGGGTACAGAAATTGCAGAGAATGTCAGGAATACTGACAACAGAATGAAAACAAATATAGCTACTGCATATTTTACCATCACTCTTAGCATCATTTTTCGGTGGTTGGTTTTGAACGGTATTTCATACTTCTATACCATTAAGATTGAAACAGTGCAATACCTTCAGACAAATTACTTTACCTGTATGACTGACTGCGTTTCCCCACTTGTGAATGACTGCCTAACTGACTATGCTTTTTATCATGACCACTTTGATTCCTTTTTATTGGAAACATATCCTACATTATCCTTTTGCATTATACTTTATTGTAGTCATAATATGTGCTCATTCTACATTGATTGTTATTGATTATTTTTTCAGTAGAGGTATATATTCTGATTTTGGAAGTAAAATAAAATGAAATAAATGAAGAATGTTAGCAAGACAGAGTTTAATAACTACTGTCATATCAGTATGGACTCATTTGTAGGGAAAAATATAGAATTATAATTCAAATACAAAATATTATATATAGTATTATCTGTATTTATTCTAAGTATAGAATTATATAGGACTGTACCTCATAGGAACAAATGCAGTGGTAACCACAGAAACAAAATCACATAGTGGAACCATAATAGCAACAAGCTTTATAATATATGGAAAAGAATTTTGACTTAAAAAAGAAGAGTAATTTCCAGAATATTAGAGCCCTTGTCACTGAAATAAAGAAACAACTCAGGAGCTTAATAATATCCACCAATGCCAAGTTTGGGGCTAAATAGCTACCCAAGTCATAAACAATACCAAGGCATTTTTTAGTTATGTTCGCAATCTCAAAAGCATAATGCAACAATGCACTGTGCTGATTGTGAAGATTGTTAATGATGTTACCTACATTGAGGCTAAAGATATAGCTAACCTACTAGCTGGTACATTTTGCTCTAATTTTACCCCTATCTCTCCTATTATAGATCATTGAGTATATTGTACCTAGTCAGCCACTGTAGATAGATAGCATGTGCATATAAGTTACTGAGTACGTGCAAGATTACTGTCATTTTGTGCAGTCAGTCAGACTGAAAGCAGGCATGAATGGAGATGCACATGTGAGTGTGTTTGAAGTAATAAGTTAGTCAGTTTACTTAAATACATGTTCCAGTTACAGTTCCTGATGTGTTTATGTACAATAAATATCTTGAACCTATTCACCGCTTCATCCTCTCTTTTGAATGCATGAAACAAGTGCCAGAATGGGATCCGAAGTTGAAGCAGCATACAAGCCATGAGGCACAAAGTTAGAAGTGGAGAAATACACAGGCGTGAACTCGCAAAAAGGTCAAAAGGTCAGTGGTTATTCAAAGGTACTTAAACTTGTTTAAATGATTTTTCAGTCACCGAATGTGTGGTGAAACATTCAAAATGTTCAAAATAATTACCGAGATAAACAAAATGTCCAAAATAGCAGCATACTAATAAAAGTATTTGAAATAATTACAGAAATGTTTGAAATAATTTCTGAATTGTTTAAAATGTATGAAAAAGCAAAAATGGTCGCAATGTACTACATTTTCACATTAATTAAAGCTATTCAAAGTTATCCAAAGTTTCTGGAATGTTTGCAGTATTTGCAGTTTTTGCAGGTTAAAGTTAAAGCATTTCAGAGAGATTGTTGTGCATCTGGGCATAATGACAAGTACCTGGTCTATGCTTATATTTAAACAAATTTTGTTGTTATGGCAGAAGGATTTCGCAGACTTGGACCACTGCTGTTTGGTAATAATATTGCTGAGAATTGGTGAATGTTTGAGCAAGAATGTGATATTTTCATACAGACATTTTCTGATAAAGATGCATATACAAGAGCATTTATACTTCTTTATTTAGCTGGCTCAGAAGCCATTGAGAGGGAACATTCATTTGTGTATACACCTGCTGTGTATGCATAGGAGGGGGAAAACTGCCATATTGTGATACAGGCTGAAATGCAGGAAGATTCTGAGTGCTTAAAATGTAAATTTAAAGAAATGTGTAACTCTCAAATAATGGAAAGGAACATGTTTTACACAAGAAATCAAAAGTGTGCTGAAACTATAGCAGCAGCATATATTACTGATTTAAGAAATAAAGCTAAAATGTGCAGATTTGGTGACTTCTGAAATGAGGTGATAGACAGGCTTGTGTGTGGTGTTAATAATACAGTGAGAAAGATTTTGCTTCAAGACAGTGATTTAACATTAAGCAAAGCCATACAGATTTGTAAAATACATGAGCTTACAGAAAAGCACACAAATATGCTTACAAATGAGAGAAGCATGCCTACAGTATCTACCAGTGTGAATGTTGATAATGTACAACATAAAGCTAAGATGAAAAAGAAGTATAAACCAAAGGGTGTGGCACCTTCAAACCTTAACCATAAACCAAAGAAGTTGTTTGATACTCCATACCTTGTTGTTAACTGTTTTAATTGTGGAGGCAGTCATGAACCTAGATGAGAGAAGTGCTTAGCTTTTGGTCAGCAATGTCACAAATGTAAAAAGTGGAATCATTTTAAAAGGCTTTGCAAATCTAAAGTGGCACATTCTTTTATTAAAAGAGAGCATCTGAAGAAGCAAGTATATCAGATAGAGAGCTGTGAGTAAACTTTCTTTGTTGATGGTGTCTCTGTGATTTATGAAACAGTTAATGCTGTAGACTATCAGTTGGCAGCAAAGAGTGAAATATTTTGTACTGTTCAGACTAATGGAAAACCTGTAGAGCAACACTAGATCTATGTGCAGTGTTATATCAGTACAAATATTTGCCAAAGTGAAAGCTGGTGAGAAGCGTGATTCAGCAAAGTGTACAAAGATAGTTATTTATGGTGGTAAAGAGATTCATACTGATGATGCAGTAATTTTCACATGCCATTCTGCTGGAAACAACTATGACTTGCAGTTTCATGTAGTCAAAAGACAAGTGCAGTCATTGTTATGCCTCAAAGACAATTTGAGAATGGGACTGATTTAATTTAATAAAAAGGTACACCATATAAGTCTGAACAACAACTCTAGTTTTACACAGAATATTTTTAGTGAATATGCTGATATTTTCAAAGACAAGCTTGGCAAACTTCCAGTCACATATTCTATGAAGCTAAATCATGAAGTAAGCCCAGCTGTCAGACCAGCAAGCAAGCTTCCAGTAGCAATACAGAGCAAAGTAAAAGCAGCATTGGATAAAATGGGGAATTTGGGTGTAATTACTCCAGAGGAAGAACCAAATGAATAGATATCCTCCCTGGTCATAGCTCATAAGAAAAGCTCAGATAATATTCAAATATGTATTCATCCAAGAGATTTAAACAAAGTGCTTAAACATCCTCATCATCTGATGCATATAGTAGAAATAGTAGCCGCTCTCATGCCAAATGCCACTACTTTTTCTGTCTTAGATGCAAAAAGTTCCTTTTGGCAAATTTTGCTGGCTCACAAATCTTCATTGTTAGCCACTTTCAGTACACCATTTGGTAGATACAGATTTTTGAGAATGCCATTTGAGATAAATTCTGCCAGTGAAGAATTTCAATGTGCAATGGAGCAAATTTTTTTCTGGTTATCCATGTGCTATCATAGTAGACAACATTATTGTAGGGGGCAGTGGTGAAGATGAACATGATAGAAACCTCAAGAAAATTCTAAACTGTGCACATGAAATAGATCTTAAACTGAATCCTTAGAAATGCAAATTCAAGCTGAAAGAATTTACTTATGTCAGTCATTTGTTTACCAGTTCTGGCTTACAAAACAGATCTGTCTAAGCAAATAGCTATTCATGAGATGCCAGTTTCTGAAAATGTCACATCTTTACAACGTTTTCTAGGTATAGTCAAGTTCTTAGGAAAGTTAATCCCAGATATGAGTAAGCTTTCACAACCTTTACGTGAGTTGATACGCAAAAATGTAAACTGGTCCTAGTTAGAACAACACCAAAAAGCATTTGATATTCTGAAACACAAAATTGCCAGTCCAGCCACATTGACATATTATGATGTTCACAAACCTGTAACTCTTTCATGTGATGCTTCAAACTACGGTCTTGGTGCAGCATGTTTTCAAGAAGGCATACCAGTAGCTTATGCATCCAGAACTTTAACTCAAACAGAGGTGCAGTATGCAGAAACAGAGAAAGAGCTTTTGGCAGTAGTGTTTGCATGTTCAAAGTTCAATGATTATATTTATGGCAGACCTATCCAAACTGAGACTGATCACCAACCACTAGTGACAATTTTAAAAAAGCCAATCCACACAGACCCAGCATGCCTGCAAAGCATGATGTTAAAATTACAAAAGTGTAATTTCAATATTGTTTATATAAAAGCTAAGTATATACCTTGCAGATTCTTTGTCACGAGCACCCAAACAACAGAGTACCATGAAAATGAGAAAGCAGACTTTGAAGTCATGAAACTCAGAAATTTTTCATTGTCATGTCTTGTTGAGCTTAGAAATCACACAGTTTCAGACCCAATTCTACAGAAGCTGAAAAATGGTATCAGCCAAGGAAGGCCAGCATGACAAACCAGTCTACCACTTGACATACAGAAGTATTTTCCTTACTGAGATGAGCTTATGATGGAAGATGGACCCATCATGAAAGGTCCTAAATTGGTAATTCCTTCAGCATTACAACAGGAATATATCAAGATTTTGCATAGTGGCCACCCAGGTACTGATTCAAATAAAAGAAGGGCAAGAGGCATAGCATTTTGGCCTTCTATGTCAAAAGATATAGAGAAGGACACTCTAGTATGTTCAATTTGTAATAGTATTAAATTGTACCAACAAAAAGAACCACTTCAGCTAAACCAGATTCCTGAATTACCGTGGTCGAAGGTTGCTACTGATATTTTCAAATGGAATGGTCAACATTACTTAATGTTAGTAGACTCTTATTCGAATTGGTTTGAAATTGACCTTCTTCCTAACTTAACATCCAGCATTGTCATTACTAAATTGAAGAGACATTTTTCTGTCCATGGTAGTCTGCACAAAGTCATTTCTGACTATTGTGCACAGTTTACAATCCAGCAGTTTAAGAAATTTGCTGAGTCTTGGGACTTTTTCCATGTTACTAGTGGTCCTATGCATCCATAGTCCAATAGATTAGCTGAGCGTGCAGTTCAAAGTGCGAAATGTTTGTTGGAGAAATCCAAGAGATATGGTACTAATTTTTTTCTTAACTTACTCAATCTCAGAAACATTCCTTGAGATAATTTGCTTGGTTCATCTGCTCAGAGGTTAATGTCCAGAGAGACAAGAACAACTTTGCCAGTCAGTAAACAATTGTTAGTACCAATTGTAAAAACAACAGAATGGACAAGGCTCAACTTTAGAAAAAAACGTCAGTCACAAAAGTTGTACTATGACAAGTCTAGCAAACCTCTCAGACAATTAAGATAAGGTGACACTGTAAGGGTCTGTATTAGATGAACGAAAGTTCATCTTAGCGAACGATCATATGAGCGAATATTGCGGAACTCAAAACCGCAATTGTGAGATCGTGGTACAGTGAAGATGGGAATATTTGCCCTTTCCTCACTGTAGTATGATCTCAGAGTTGGAATATATATTTAGGGGGGGTGGGGGGCACAGCCCCCCACAATTGCAGTTTCGAGTACCTGGATATTCACTCATGTGAGCGTTCGCTAAGATGAACTTTCGTTCATCTAATATAGACCTGACTGTAAGAATGCTAAAGGATATAACTGAGTGTGTATTGTCAAAAATCTTTGTGAAGAACTGAGATCTTACATCATACAGTCTGAAGGACTGGATTTCAGAAGGAATGAAATATTTATGTTTCCAGTCTCCAGTGATGCAGCAGATTGCCTCTGCCAGAGACTCTATTTCTCAGAGCGACTCTACACTTGTTCAAATTCCAGAGGACAGTGTACCTTCTTCAAGTGGTCCTGATGTATCCCCTGAAGTACCGACTGAGAAAGAATTCCCAGATACTGTCACTGTTGCTAAACCCAGTCAAAATTTTTATGTGAACAGATCAGTTAGAATTTCCAGACCCAATCAGAAATGCACAGTGACTTGGACCTGAGTTCTGAATTGTTGTTAAATGTTGATGTGATATCTATCATGTAAAATGTCTTGTTCTCCTATTGCATGTTGAACAAATTAAAGAAGGAGGATGTAGCTCATTGAGTATATCATACCTAGTCAGTCACTGTAGCTAGAGAACGTGTGCATATTTTTATTTTTATTTATTTTACATTTGTTTACCAGGAAAGTCTGACTGGACACAGGTCCATTTTCAGCGGAGGCCCGGAGAGAAAAGCTCCAGTAAAGTACAGTACAAAAGATATAATATGGTAAGATAAGAAGTGAGTATCACAGCAAGCAGGAGATTTATACAACTGAGAATACTTAGCAGAAATTAACAATTTTAAAATATCTAAAAGAAAGTCAGTACATTAGAATATACATTTATGAAACTGAGACAATTTTTTTTTTTTTTTTGCATTGTAGGGTATTTATCATTGGGTAGTGTAGAAGAGAATGGGAGGTAGAGAGCCACTGTTTTGATGTAAGTAGGATTCCAGCAACAGTGATGTTATGGTTTGACCTGGAGGATATAAGTAACTGAGCACGTGCAAGAGCAGTGCCATTTTCTACAGTCAGTCAGAGTGAATGCAGGCATGAATGGAGATGCACATGCAAGCATGTTTGAAGTTTTAAGTTAGTCAGTTAACTTAAATACATGTTCCAGTTACAGTTCCTGATGTGTTTATGTACAATAAAGATCTTGAACTCATACACTGGTTCATTGTCTCTTTTGAACACACAGGACAAGCAACACCCATGTCTGTCCCTCAGGATATACCTGAAACTGGTTCACCTTCAGCTGTCACATAAGAGCAAGACCTAAAAGTGC
The DNA here is from genome assembly GCF_019279795.1 of Protopterus annectens. Classification (NCBI taxonomy): domain Eukaryota; kingdom Metazoa; phylum Chordata; order Ceratodontiformes; family Protopteridae; genus Protopterus; species Protopterus annectens. The sequence continues at coordinate 1,988,194,420 of NC_056739.1, forward strand.
TATCAAAAGCTAAAAATACAGGATTGATGAGCCCTGACAATATCCCTGGATACATTTCTCCTAACAACACTGTTCAGTCTTAGTCTCCATACAAGTTTTGTGCCAAGCAAATGGAGAACAGTTACAGTAATTCCCTTGGTTAAGGGAGGACCTTCCACAGACTCAGGCAATTACAGACCCAGAAGTCTGACCAGCCTCATATGCAAAGTCATGGAAAGACTTATCATGGAATTAATCAATCAGGACATTTGGAACTGCCAAACACATGACCCATCTCAGTTTGGATTTGCCAAGGACAGGACATGCTTACTCAACCTGGTGGATTTTTTCAAAATGTCACGAAAGCAATAGATGAAGAAGGCAAAATGGTAAACACCACATACCTCAACCTGGCCAAAACGTTTGACACAATTCCCCACTAAGGCACAGTAGAAAAGCTATGTAAATTGTGAATAAACTCCTATGTCTCCTGTTAGATTGCCCTCTGGCTCACAGATTTGATGCAGATAATCAAAGCAGAGGAAGTTATCTCCACAAAGAGCCCAGTCACCAGTGGAGTACACCAGGGTTCTGTGCTGAGCCCTCTCCTATTCGGCATCTACTTTCCTGAAGTAAAAGCTAATACCAAAGGGCTCTGGTTAAGTTTGTAGATGACTGCAAGCTAGGAGCAGTCATTAAATCCCTGAATGACTTAGCCATCCTGTAGGAAGGTTTGTCTCAAGTAAATAATAGGTATTAAAATCATGCTGGAGGGATAGATTCCTGTCCCAGAGATTTCCCGTACTCTGGAACAAGCTTCCCATCTATGTCAAACAAAGTTCCTCATTAGCACTCTTCAAGAAAAATCTTGATAAGTTGATGGGAAATAGGAAATACACCCCGGGGATCACTTTGGCGGCTCTGCTCGACAGGGGCACAGGAAAATAATTTTCTTGGGTGGTGTAAGCCAGGGTACCTTGTTGGCTAGGCCCTTGGGCCAATATCCTAGTATCTACCTATGAACCTATGGTCTGAAACTAAATGCCAAAAAATGCATTATTGTATCTTCTGGGAAGTCATCTACCCCAGGGAACTACCACATTGAAAATATGCACCTAAGAGTTGACACAGTTGCTCAGGATTTGGGATCTTATATGGATAGGGACCTAACTTTTGACCAATATGTGTTTATTGTTGTAAGAAAGCCCTTCTGTACTGCACAGCTTATAAACAAAGGAATTGTATCTAGATCTGGGGATGTCATTGCCCCCCCCCCTTACTCAGCCCTCATTAGGCCAATCATTGAATATAATCCCCCTTTGGTTTGTATCTGTCCTGACACATGCAACAAATGGAACACCCACACAGATACATTACTAAAAGGATACAAGTTCTAAACAACATGTTCTACATGGACTGTCACTATACTCACTATCATACAGACTGCAAACAGGCGATCTGTGTCTGGCATATAAGGCATCCTCTGACCCATTACTCATAGATTTACTGCACATCAGCAAGTCAAATGGCATCAGAACTACTCAGTCAAGGGAGCTAAACCTCCTCAGCAACATCAACAGATTGGTTTGGAAGGAGAGGTATATTTCATAGAGGATACCTCTGCTGTCAAACAGGCTCCTCATCCACATAAAACAAAGTTCATCCCAGTCCATTTTTAAACACCTTTATTGAATTATCACTTGTGACATAGGCACTAGAGGCACATATACCTTTATATAAAAGTAATCAAACTATATTAACAAGTTAAAATTAACAAACATTATGCTTCACATATATTGCTATATAGCATATACCTAAGCGAAATTAAATAAATTATTCAATTCCTGACCCCTTTTTAAAACAAAAAACATTTTTTAAACCATCACTTGTGGCATAAGCAATCATACATCTATATAAATAAAAACAAACCACACCGACACAATCCTAGTTGCAACCATTTTGCATCACAAACCATACTGACACACACCCAGTTGCAAACATTCTACATCACTTATAATCTACCCAATCATTTTCAGTCAAACATTACATAGCTCATTTAAGTCCTGCCTTCTTTTAAACCTCATTTCTCCCCTGTATGCATTGTTCCCACAATTCCTATTTTTTCCTATGTAGTTTGCTCCTACCTTTTTTCTAAAGATCTCAAGTCCAGTTGTTTTATCTTTGTTACTATATGCACTTCGAATATAGTTGGTTTAGATTTTAATTTCCATTTCCTAGTAATTGCTTATTTGGCAGCCACCATAATTAGAGACAGCAAGGTCTTACCATGTATGATTATAAGTGTAAGCGCCAGCATAGCCAGCTGGAGTTTTGTAAAAAATTATATGTCCTTTGAATATCAAACTGATTTATACAAGATACTTGTGTTACAAATGTATTAGAACTATATGTCATTTGTATATCAAACTGATTTTGTACAGATGTTTGTGCTGAAAATGCATTTGTGAGCTTTGCTTGTGTTGAAATGTATCAACAGTGTACCTCCTGAAATGAAGAGAAATGTACATGTATTGTTGTAGCTGAATTCAATGCATATGTTTAATTGTTTTAATAGAGGGTACTGGCACAACAGAGGTTAACTTTAAGAAAAATAAGAGAAATGTAAATGAGCTGTTAAACTATTAAAAGGCAACCCACAGTGTTGAATAGGACCAGAGATGCTGGGTCTGGGGGAAGAGCCTTTGTCCACTAGCTCAGTGAAAAGAGGGGAGGCTCCGAGCACTGCCATAAACATTTGGATGTATATCGCAGTTGTCTGTGCTAATTCCTCTCCCAGCTTCAAAGGGGAATACTGTGAGAACCTAGAGTCAGGTGACCAAATGAGGTCATTCTGCCAGCCCTCTTGTAAATTATATTTTAGGTATTACAAAGAGAAATCTCAGAGTATTAAGTATTCTGTTTGGAAAGCCTGCCTAGAAAGACCCTCACTAATGGCATATTGCCTTGTAGTAGTAAATAACTTAACTATGGAACAGTAATTCTCTTAGATTCAGTCAGGAATATAGTGAAGCTTAGTTTAGATATTGTTTTTCTTTATTTGTCTGAGTCTGTCCATCAATGTTCATTTCTATATTTCCTGTGATCTGAACTCTGTGGTTTACTGTGAATATATATTCAGTAATTTCATGTACTTTGACTATTTATTATTAACTATATTCAAAACTTTTATTGTGGCTGGTACTTGTAGAAAGTATCTAACTTTGGAGAGTGCTTATATTTATTTGGTGACATGGTGTGGGCCACCCCAGAAGGCCTAGCCTTCTTGGTGAACTACTACTATTTATATTAGTGTTAATATTGCACAGTATAATTGGACACCCTTTGTTAAGGGCCTTATAGTACCAACTGGTGGCAGTAATACTACCTTATAGTCTGGGCAAGGTTGGTAGACTGGGTAATCTATGATGTGTGTTTGTGTGTGTGTGTGTGTGTGTGTGTGTGTGTGTGTGTGTGTGTGTGTGTGTGTGTGTGTGTGTGTGTGTGTGTGTGTGTGTGTGTGCACGTGTGTGCACGTGTGTGTGTGCACGTGTGTGTGCGTGTGTGTGCGTGTGTGTGTGTGTGTGTGTGTGTGTGTGTGTGTGTGTGTGTGTGTGTGTGTGTAAAAATTAATTCTTAAAGAGTGTGTCTGTCAGGGACTTGAGACAGGGACACAAAGCACTGGGTTTACAGAGAGGGTGCTGGAGGACTTAGCTTGGACACAGCTGGAGACCTAATGCTACAGCTGTACCAGTAGGGAGTCTTACTGGGGACCAGGAGGGAGACAGATAAAGAGACATCCAGACCCTAGGCTTAGTGTGTTCCCTGTGTGCTCTTAAGGGAAATTGTACTTGATGCAGAGAGGTCTGCATCTGGAAATACTGAGTGTATCCATTTGTATTCCAAGTGCATGTCCCTCTCCAGTGTCAGTGGTGAGGATTCAAACTCCCTGATTACTGGCCCAGTGTGGAGATGACACATATTGGTGCCCATCACATATTGGTAGCAGTGGTGGGTATCATACCATGTCTAGGTAATTCTGATTCTGTATCATAGCTCAGAAAAATCATCTCCCTCATCACACCAATCTGCCCATCCAGCATCTCTGACAGTGCATCCCGCAGGAAATCCATAAAGACCTCCAACTCACTGCACTCGCAGAAAATATGTTCCCAATTACCTCTTTCTTCCCCATCACACCTCCAACATTTTGCTATCTACCTGAGGAAGAATTCTCTGGAATCTACTTGGGGAATAAAAATATCTATAATAAACATTTCCAAGCAAAAATTCTAAATCTTCTAGATTTTGTTGCATATTTGGAAGAGATACATATATCCTCACATTGTTTCTTTGTGAATTGCTTATCCAGTCTCTCTTCCCAATCTTTTCTAGCCTCCTCTGATTGATTCTTGTAGTTCAGCATATAAAATATCCCTGTACATTTTCAAGCGCAACTTAGATCTATAGATGGGAAACAGAAAACTTACACCGGGTCAAATTAAAGATTGTGTCAGTAAATATATGCCTCTTTTGGTGGTGACCACTGAGCTATGCAGATGAGAATGGACTTAAAGAGATGAGAAATTATCTGAAAGATGGCAGCATAAAATGAATATATGAATGTATATATATATATATATATATATATATATATATATATATATATATATATATATATATATGCATATATATATATATATATATATATATATATATATATACATATATATATATATATATATATATATATATATATATATATATATATATATATATATATATATATATATATATATATATATATATATATATATATATATATATATATATATATATATATATATATATATATATATATATATATATATATATATATATATATGTATATATATATATATATATATATATATATATATATATATATATATATATATATATATATATATATATATATATATATATATATATATATATATATATATATATGTATATATATATATATATATATACATATATATATATATATATGTACATATATATATATATATGCACATATACATATATATATAGATATATATATATATATATATATATATATATATACATATATACCTAGCAAACATGCCCTTTTTTCACAGGAAACCTGTGATCTGGAAAGCTGCGAGTCCTGCACAAAAACATAAAAAACGGAAAATATCCAGAAATTATCGGGGAAATATTATTCTAACTTTCTACTAAACACTGCAGAAACTGTTACACTATATCTCAAACACTGCAATTGATATGCACTATCACACAGTATCACGTGCTAGTGGGGGTTACCTTTGGCTGTTATAGTCGCAAAGTCCCAGACAGATATATTTTCCCTTAGTCAACCTCTTGTGTTCCATCTGAGGGCTCTTGCTGTTTGCTTCACTGCCCTGGGAGTCAGTTAGCTGAACCTTCAAAGCACCAACATAAGTCTCACCCACTATCCTCTCACAGTTTAGAACTTTTTACTAGTCCCACAGCAATACCTGGTCCTTCTAGTCCTCTCCCCATTACTGATCACAGTACTATACCTAGCATTATGGATGGACAATTTCCCACCATTTCTCCAGCCAGCATGATTGACATGGGCATCCTGAGGCAATGTAACAATTGCCTCATGTACACTGACAACCCATTACTTTTACTTCACACAAATTCAATATGTGAGAGATGCATCTGTATTAAGACTCTAGAATCTATGCTCTCTCACTCACAAATCAGCATATCAGATACGAAGCAGGTTGTCAGCTCACACACTTCACCCCTAGCACAAACCATGCGCACAACGCCTAAACTCACATATGTGAAGGTACTCACCAAAAGCCTACCTAAATATCAGAGACCATCTAAACATAAACATGCTCCACTTAATACATTAACAGCTGAACACAGTACACATGAAAACACATGCACCAGTGTCTCACCAAACAAGCCTCTAAGGCAAAACACTAAGTCTAATGTTTTGATCATAGGTGACTCCATTGTGAGACACAGATGTCCCACTTACCAGGTTGGATAAGGAAAAAAACCACAGTCAGCTATCTGTCAGGTGCCGGGATCCACCACATCACACATGCACTCAAGTCTGTCAACAGCAGGTACTGTTATGATTCTGTCATAGTCCATGTTGGTGTGAATGACTTGAGATGTACCTCTCTGGACTATATGAAGAAAGACATGACCAAGCTCTCTGATTATGTGTCACAGGCAGGTATGTCCCTAGCCTTAAGCATCATTCTACCTTCACCTAGGATGATGCCACAATACAGACAAAAACTGATTGACCTCAACAATTGGCTTAGCTTCTGGTGTTATTCCAAGGGGATCCAGTACTTGTCAGCCTGGGATGATATGGTTGATAGACCACAGTGCTTTGCCAGAGATGGTCTCCACCTGTCACCTCTTGGCTTTCGGCTACTGGCTAAGGCACTTGTATCCCCATAGTGCCATTTTTAGGCAATGTCACAAGAACAACATTCCTAATGTAAAAATATCCTCGAAAAATGACCTCAAGGTTATGCTGCTAAATGCTAGGAGTCTAAATCTGAAACTGCACTCACTGGAAGCAGTCCTCACTTTGGAAAACGTGGACATCTGTGCAGTCACAGAGACCTGGTTCAGGGCTTCGGAGAGCACTCCAGCCATGCTGGGTTATAATGGCTTCCACACGTTCAGATCACAAAATGAACACAAGAGAAGTAAAGGAGGAGGAGTATCAATATTCATCAAAGATAAATACACCTGTAGATTGGTTAAAAAGAATGATTTCCTAGAGTTACTCCAAATGCAACTAACTGTAGGAAAGACCCCCCCCCCCCCAGTTATCATCAGCTACAGATCCCTGTCCATGAACCATGATATCCACACTGCCTACTTGGACCTACTTGAGTCACTCAAAATACAACCAAACACTCTGGTTATGTGTGACTTTAACTACCTGGGTAAATTATACATGCAGTAACACACTCGCCCAAAAGTTCTTGGACTTCATTAACTCCAATGGCTTGAAACAGAGAGTTGGCAACCCCACAATTGGCACAAACATTCTTAATCTGGTACTCACCAACATGGGAGATCGGTGTACCACCACAAGTATGGGGCCCTCCCTGGTGATGTCTGATCACAAATCAGTCTCATTGGAAGTATGATTACATCAGACCCCCTTCAGGAGAAATTAGGCTAAAGAACTTCTCCAAAGCCAACTACAGCCTCTTAAGAGATGGCATTAATATCTTCAAAGCTCATGTCCCTACTGATGGCAAGGACACCTGATTCATATATTCATAGATTAGTACTAGGATAACCACCTTTGTGGGCCATTTTAAGCCTAGCCAATTACCCCATGTGAGAATCAAACCCTGCACCTTGTTCCTGTAAGGTAAACACCTTAACCATTATGACAGCCTCTAACACCTATACTTGGACATACACCAATGCTCTGTATAAACATCTATACAACTGTAATACAAGTAGTAGGAAAAAGCAGAAGGGTAAATCAAGAATTAGACACTAAATTTGAAATGTTGTAAGCGGTTTCATCCATATTTATTAAAACAAACTTCTTCAGACAACAAGAACAAAGCAAAGAACAGTTTAAATAATCCTCCATTAAATCATGTGACCCAAAAGGAAATTACATCACTGAAACAAATATTTATAAACACCACCATCTTGTGGTTCAAAGACTGAACTACAACTAGATAAACAGTCAATTAATTCGTAAAAGTACCTAGCTACCATATAGTATGATAGAACAGAAAACACATTGAATTGAAATACAACCATAAACATCACATATAAACACTTAAAACGAAAAATATTACCTACCCAGTGCTTTCAGTTTTAGTAAGCACTGTACTGAGGATGTATCATTCAACCCAGGAAAGCTATACGCATTTAATCGAACTTGCCACTTTTCACAGTGTTCCAATTTAAGAGTCCAAGGACCCCTCTCTTTCATCAGACAAAACTTGCTCAATTACTTTGAAGTTAAAATGATGTTCTGGGAAGGTCATAATATGTCTGGCTAGGGCATTATGAACATGCAGTTTATTAATACTATAAATATGCTTATATAGTCATTGTCTAAATCTGCATTCTGTTTTACCTATATAAAAACTTTCGCAGAACAAGCACTTAGCCAGATAAACAATACCTTTAGAGTTCCAGTTAAATCTACCCTTGATCTCATAATTGGCATTACAGACTGTGAAATTATTGCCAGTATCAACATATTTACAATAAAGGCAAGTTTTGCACTTATACATTTCAGGGCATCTAGTTAAAGGAAATTTCTTAGAATCAAATGAATTTTTAGAATCAAATACATTTTTAAAAATTGGTACCTTTCTTAAAAAGAACCCTAGGATGATCACCTAATTCCTGTTTTAAATTAATATCATCCAACAATGGGTTCCAATTTTTATGTAAAGTTTCCTTAAGGTAAATAGCATCAATACTAATAGGGGTAATGAAAGTCAGACTAAAGCCAGTTGTCGATAAATTACTCTCTTGAACTCTAAGGTCACCAAACCTTTCAGGGCTTTCCAGCCAGCCCTCATGATTTAAAATTGGTTTAAGAACCCAGTAGATCTCTTACTTTGCACTTCATTAATTAATTGCCCCACTAAAATAGATGGATACCCTCATTTAAGAAACATTTCCCTTAAATTGTCGCACTCAATAAAAAAGACTTGTAAAGTCCTCCAAAGCTAACTACCAATCTAAATTAGCATCCCTAGCTAAGGATAACCATAAAGCATTATTTAGCTACATCCAAAACCTTAAAGGAAAAGTCCAGATTTGTGCTGAACTTGTGGTGAATAATACCACATATACTGAACCTGAAAAATAACTAACCTGTTGGACAGGTTCAGTGAAAACTTCTTCCCCCTGGCCCTGCCACATATACCCCAGAACATTCCTACCACGTGTTCTTCACCTAGTATCTCTAAAGAACAGGTTTTAACCACTCTCTCCAAGGCCAAAAACACAGACTCTATGGTGGCTGATAACATCCCAGGCTGCATTCTAAATGGTTTAAAACATGAGTTAGGGACACCACTATGTACTCTTTTTAACTACAACCTAAGCACTGGTCTTCTCCCTGCTATGAATGGAGAACAGCTACCATCATCCCCTTGCACAAAGTGGGTGCATCCACTGACCCTGGGAACTATAAACCTATAAGCCTAACCAGCCTTATCTGCAAGGCCATGGAGAGAATCATCATAGACCTTATCAACAAAAATATAGGAGACCTTCAAACTCTTGACCCAACCCAATTTGTTTTGTTAAAGGGAAACTGTGCCTATTGAACTTGGTGGACGTCTTCAAAAAAGTCACCAGAGTCCTGGACGAAGGTAAATCTGTGCATATGGCCTACCTAGACTTAGCCAAAGCATTTGACATAGTTCCCCACTCAGGCATAATTGAAAAACTCATCCACCTGGGGATCAACACATATATTGTCAGGTGGATTGCAAACTGGCTCACCAACAGTACACATACAGTCAAAATAGGGGATTCCACCTCCACCAACAGACCCGTTACCAGTGGTGTTCCACAAGGATCGGTGCTGGGGCCCCCATTGTCTGGAATCTACTTCTTGGAAGTACAGGCAAAAAGAAAAGGTCTGTGGCTGACAAAGTTTGCTGTTTACTGCAAATTGGATGTAGTCACTGTGTCCCCAAATGATATCAACATTCTACAAGACGGACTCCTCTTAGATAGGGGCAGTCAGTACTGATTTAGATTGGCTTGTAAACATAGACCATATCTCCAGGCCCTACATGGAACAAGGGTTGAACTTGGCTGGCCTTGTAAGGGCCCTAGGGCCATTATCCTAGCAACCCCCTGTGATTCTGTGTTCCTATGAAAAATGGTAACAAAGTGAGAATAAGTATTTTCTATTTGCTGAGGGCATGGTTTGTTCTGCAAACTCATGTTTCAGGAAGAAATGCTCCACTATGAGCATCAAAAAAGGGGGGCAACCCTAAACGTAGCTTCTAGAGCAACCTGGGATTATTGGGATGCTAAATGGTTTATTAATAGTAATTGTATACCAAATAAGCCTACAAGACTGACAAAACATATTGGTACTAAATTATCTAAACTGACTCAAAATAAACTCTATTCACATGGTTAGATCTTTGTTTCACTTAAATGGTCTGTTCAAAGCTGTTTCACTGAAGAATAACAGCTGCAAGAGTTTTGCTGTGCAGAACCATCACCCTTTTGGCACAGAATCTTTACTAATTAAATAGCCCCATGTGGCCCTTTTAATGCAAAACAGGCATATGATACAAAATTTCTTTAAACATCACAAAATATATTTAAAATATGATAGCAATACTATGCACTGGAGATTTTGTTCCTACAGTTATTTCACTTTAAGTTGCCTTGAGCATTTTGTTTTATGTGCAGATACTGCAGCAGTATATTAGTGTGTTGTCATCTCTGAACAATTGTATTCTTGAGTTGTTGAGATGAGACATGGAAGAAGCTACACCAGCCTCTAAACTACATGGAAGGGCATACTGTTTCATAAGAGGGACTTTGTGGTTAAGCACTGACTGGTACAATATTTGTTTTTACCAGAGAACAAAAATTCTTTCTTCATATTGGAATGTAGAATACAGTTTTAGGAAGCAGAAGAGGTAAGCAGTGTACCCAAGCATTTTACAGTTTGTTAGCTCAAAACATCATGCCACTGAACAAGCCCTGCACTATCAGAAATGGTTGGTTTGGCTGTGTGTTTAACAAGTGATGCAGGGTTCAGACAAGGTAATAGATACTAAGGGTGTTCAGGATGTCCAGCAAATAATCAGGTAATAATTCTAGGAAGTAAAGGCACATACGGCATTGATGGAAGTCAAAAAAGGAATAAACTATTAATTTTGGGCTTTCTGAAACTTTATGACAGGCATATCCTAACTTGGCATCATACTAAATTATTCTCATAGCAAAAATAGAAAAAGAAATTGGTATAATGTCTGACCCATCTTGATGAAATGGTATTTGTCCATAGCATGCACATTTCCCTGTGGTAAAGGTTTTGTGTCCACAGAAGAACTGTTTGACATTTGTTTTTTGCACAGATTGCCGTATTTTATACAAATCAAGAAAATTATATATCTTGCTACATCTATTACACACCAAGTATTTGAATGGGTGTTACTGCTTTTTTTCTAATTGAGGCTTTAATTGCAGGCTAGAGCAAAATTAGTGGAGCTTGAATGGGCTTCAGAATAAACAAATGCATTTACTGTCTTTCAGTTTTCTTCCTTTGCCATAAAGCAATAAGGCAATTGCAAAGCAGCTGTTTCCAATTCCTATTGCTTTCCTGGCAAAACCACTAATGAAGTAACAACAGTTAAACTGGTCAAGAAACCACAGAAGCTGTGTTTCATGCCCCTTGCAAAACTAATTAAGAATGCACCTTTGCAGTTCTTTGTTGTGGAACATCCTGCAAGCACTCCACCACCAATATTAAATGTAATTCCTCAAGTTATAAACGTTCAGTAGTTGTACCACTGAAAAGGATTGGATCTAATTCAGAAATAAAATCAACATAAAATGTAAGCAACTATATATATGTGTACAGACTATATTTTTGTAAATTAAATTGTTAAAAGCAGTGCAGCAATTTGGCACAGAAGTTGAAAGGTCACTTTTTTCAGCTTATGGTATAAGGAGCAGGGTATGCCTATACCCATAAGGCTAGTAACATTGTATCTCCTGTATGTCACCTACCATCCTTGCTTCCTGCAAGGACTGAATTGCAAACACATTATGTTTGTTTCCTATCTGGATAAACAAGACAGTCATTTTCTACTTACACAGCTTTCTACAGTAAAAACAAATTATACTGCTTTCACTGTAACTGCAGAGAACTTTGCAGTATACACCATCTTGATCGTTTTCTAGTACTGCCCATTTAGGTAAATGACTGACTGAATTGTCTGTTATGGGTTCATGGGGTACTAGGAGGTTACTAGACTAGCGGCACTAGAGCCTTTACAAACCTAGCCATGTTAATTCCAAGTACCCCATTTGTTCTTTTTGGGTAGTTTGCAAAATGAATTTATGAACATAGCGGGTCTGTGATCAACACTGGCTACCCCTGTCCATGAGAGACAAGGGTGCCACCCCAGGGGCAAATTTGTCGTTTCCCATCCAATTATCTAGGTGGCATTTGAATAGGGTCAGTGAGGAGCTCTGTTTTATGTCAAATATAGTTATGCAGTGCCTGCAAAAATACAAGGAATTCTCTTTCTCACATATGATTTAACAAAGCACCACAGCTGTCAAGAACAGCAGTCTGACTGCATCCACTTGAATTTATGCAGTATGATGATTTATAATGAAACCACAAAAAATGCTTGGATCTTTATAATTTCACATAGCAGGCACCATTTTGCCAAGGTTAACTATACAATAGCTGATGCAACACTGTTATTAGTAGATAAAAATTAAAAATGCAAAGGGGACTGATGGTGAAAACAGTAATATATACACATAGACACACACACACATATATCTATATATCTATATTTATATCTAAATATATATATATATATATATTATATATATTTATATATATATATATATATATATATATATATATATATATATATATATATATATATATATATATATATATATATATATATGGGTCCCCTTCAGAAGCTCGGGTTTTCAGAAACTGAAATTCTTAAATTCATATTGTCTGGATGATATGATCGAGTTTCTGAAAACTCAAAGCTTTTGAATGGAGATCATGGTACAGGGAGGATTGGGGAATCTATCCTTTTCCCCACTTTAGTGTGATCTCAGGGTTGGTATACATAATATGCAGGGGATGCTGAGAGGCTTGTCCCTGCAAAAACGTATAAAAAATGTAGATTTTTTTGTTGTTTTTTGACGTTCATGTTTTTGGAAACTCGATCATATCATCTCAACAATATGAATTTACCCAGATACTCTAACCCAGATTAGCTCTCCTCACTTAACCTAGATCTCTTTCTCCCCATACTTATCCTAGTTTAACAACTTAACTTTTATCTTCAAAAGACCGAAAACAATTTTTCCTTGTCCAATCTCTAACCATATCTGTAACCCCTAAACCTCTGTTAAAAAGACAACCTAAGGTATGAACCTATAACCTTAAACCAGAACATTGTATAGTATTCAAGCTCAAAGGCTGCTATTGTCCTTTAACCTAACATGCTTTATAATATTTGTATAGGAACCATTGTATTTTTTTTTGGATAGCTATTGCTAGATTGTTTTTGTTATGATATATATACTGTATATCTTTCTCCTTAACTGGACTACTAAATGTAATAATATGTAATATTGAACATGTATGTAACCTTCTGACATTATGGAGCTTTTCTCCCTGGGCCTCCGCTGAAAATGGACATGTATCCAGTCGGACGATCCCGGTCAACAAATGTAAAATAAAATAAATAAAATAAAATAAATAAATTTAGAGTTTCTGAAAACTCGAGCTTCTGACATAGACATAAATATATATATATATATATATATATATATATGTATATAAAATATATATATATATATATATATATATATGGGTCTAATTCAAATGAATGAAAACCCACTTACCTGAAATTGAAATTGCTGAGACGAGATTGCCAAAACCTGATTTTAACGAATGACCATGTTGCTGAACCTTTTCTCAGGGTAAGTATCTAGTCATTCAACATTTAAAAAGAAACACACCACGATATCTCCAACCTACACAGCTGGGGAGCTATGTCCCCCACAACCCCCAATGTGGGGACCTACACCCTCACACCCCTCCTAACTAAATATACCAACTCCATGATTGCACTACACTGGGTAAATGGTCAAATTTCCCCTCAATAGTGAAACCATTTGCTAACAAAGCAGTTCCACATTGTAAACAGACTTAGCATGAGCAGCAGTAAACTTCTCTTCCAGTGGCTCCTTCTGTTATCGGTGGTCTACTTATAAATTTGAAATTATTTTTGAAGGAATGTTATGCTAAAATGTTTATATAAAGATTCATCCAATGAGAGGGCTAATGTATTAAGGAGACCCAAGAACTTTTATTCTGCAAACAATCCTTTTCTCGACGCATTCTATACAGTATGTCAGCAGGACATAGTAGAGAAGTTGAATAAATGGCACAAACACTTTTACAATGTATCTCAAGAGGAAGTTTTGGTGCTAAGAGAGTTACTGAATAATAAAGACATCTTGATTTCAGCAACAGATAAAGGAATCAATCGGACTATCAAAGCAAGATGAATGTCATGTTAGGTGATACTCAAACTTATAGTGAAATAAACATGGCACAAGTAAAGGGTATGATACATGGGGTTAATGAACAGCTGCAAGAATTATTAATGACGCGAAGAATAGATGAATCTCTGTTTGAATTTTTCACTGTAACACATCCGTGCTTACTGACAATAAAAGGCTTACCAAAAATACACAAAGATCTGCATAATCCACCCTTACGTCCTATAGTGGCTGGAGAAGGATGGCTGACAGAGCCCTTACCGATGTGCATAGAAAGGCAATGGAAACAAGCACTCATGTCCACATCTACTGTATTGAAGGATTTGGAGCATTTTTAAAGACTTTATATGAATCCACTAGACACATCGTGGATTATAATGCATATCTATTGGTCACCTTGGATATAGTGAGCCAATTTACAGTTATTCTAAATGAATATGGTATTCATGCCATAAGAAATCAACGTAGTATAACACAGGGATACAACAGTTATAGAATTAGCCTGATTTGCAGGTTACTTGATATTGTTCTGAATAACAACATATTCACATTTGGCAGCAATATCTATTGGCTAAAAGGTGGTGTTGCTATGGGCACCTCCTACACCAATAGTTATGCAAATTTGGTATTAGCTGAATGGGAGAATAATTATGTGTTGAAGAACAGTTATCTCTGCAACATCATATGCTACAGAAGATTGTTGGATGACCTTTTCTTTCTACAAAATGGTACTGTTAATGAGTTATTGGGTTTTGTTGCTTATTTAGAAACAACCACCACAGCCTTTTTGAAATTTACTTTACATTATTCAAGTAAAGGAATTAGTTCTTTGGATGTGTTTTTATCGATGGATGATGGTGGAATTCGAACAGCTATACATCGTAAAGAATGTCGTAGGAGCAACTTCTTGGACTGATGGTAGCATGCACCCCAAACATATATGTAAGAATGTGTTAAAGCAGCAGATGTTGAGGAACTCATGTTTGCACACTGATAAAGAGGAGTTTATTATGGCTAATGAGACCCTTACACAGGAATTTTTGGCAAGAGGACACAAAGAGAGAGAAATAAATGAGAGCATGTGAGAGGTTATGGACTCACGTGAAACCAAAGGGAAACCCTTTTACTTTGATATGTCTATGATGGATGTGACAGGGCAAATAAACATATTTGAAAAAGACAGTGGTAACAGACAAACAAGGGTAGTGCTGACACATTCTAGTGATATTGGTTACGTTTGTCAAACCATTAGAGACAATTGGAAGATTTTGGTTAGTGATGAGACTATGAGTCGAGTTGTGGGGGACATATCTATTTTTCTTTTAAGACTAATAAAAACATAAAGCAGTTACTATGCCATCATCAATTTAAGAATGATACTGGAATTAAAATAAACAAAATACAGACGTATCCCTGTAAAACATGTAGCTGTTGCAAATATATTACTAAACAACAGTGTTTTATGCATCCAGGAACTCGAAGAACTTACTCTTTGAAGGGGCATGTGGATTGTAAAACTAGAAATGTGATATATATATATATATATATAGAGAGAGAGAGAGAGAGAGAGAGCTCTGTCAACTCTGTAATGCATTTTATGTTGGCAAAACTAACCATCAACTTAAGGACAGGATATCTAAACATATCAGCAATATACACTTAAAGGACATCAAGAATCTGTTATTTAAACATGTTTCCAGGGGCACTTCCCATTTTTTTTCACTTTATGGTATTGCAAGTTGTAAAATAAACATGAGGGGTGGTGATATGACGGTCTACACAGAGCAGGCTGAGATGAAGTGGATCTGTAATCTACAGGCTTACACACCCCCTGGTTTGAACATTTGTATTCCTTTAAAACTAGACTTGAGAGGGCATTGTCTGAGATCAGTCAATTGATTGGCTGTATATAGATTTTAAATTTGTATGTTTGTGTTAACTTTTTAGATCTGATGAGGGGCATAGTAAATGTCCGAAAGTGCTCATCCTTTTATTTTATATCTAATTAAATTTGTTTTTAGCTAAAGTCATGGTGGTGATTTTGGCTGTTCATTTTTGTTACGTTACAGCATTCCCCTTCAGTGGTTCGATTGCGTAATTTGTTGCCATTTCAAACTCTACTTTTTGTTTACACACAACCATACATGGCTGAAGGAATTGATTTGACTGCTGTTGAACTGGACTATGTTCCTCAACGAAGTGGAAAAACTCGGACACTGCCGATGCCATGTAACTTTGCTATGGTCATTATGAATCTGCTATTACAAGTAAGAGTTGAAGAGGGGATGAAGGAAATATCAGCAACAGATACCAAAGATATGGACTCCTTCCTGGCATTACTTTGTACTTTTGTGAATACACTATACAGATTCAAGAAGTTTCAATGGCAATGCCTCCATCTGGAAGCTTGCCCCCACCATCAGGTAATACCAAGAGGTTTAAGAGTATTAACTATGACGACTTTTGGAACTGTATACCCTGAACTGTTGAGCAGAACAAAAATGATGAATCTTGAAATAAGTTTTAGATACATTGTTATTGATTGATTTTTTTACACCAATAGAGAAAGACTTAATCTTATCCATAGAAAAACAGCAGAAAGAGTTGGAATTTAACTTTCCTGGTGATATCTTTACCAACAAACTTGATGAGTTATATTTGGCTATTTTGCTTTAGATTCATGCTTGGAGCGCATCAAAATTAAGAAACTAGTAAGGGGATTTATTGGACTTCAAAAATGGGTGGATCTTTATTTGGCCCAGAAAGAAAGGCATGGCAGGGAATAGTAAAGAAATAAGTGCACAAGATGTGCCTGAAGTGAATCCTAGTGCAACAGGTTCTAATAGAATTAAAGCACTGAATGCTGACAGCAATGATGTTTTTAAAACTGTTCCTTCTGACATTTCATCTATGTGCAACATTGTTTCACAGACTATATCCAGCATTGGTTGTAACATTGTTTCTAATATTGACTGCAACAATGTTTCGAAAGTTATCTCTTCTGAAACTGCCACTATATTGAATCCTGCTCCACAGACTGAATCCATTAAACATGATATTAAAGCACTGGGAGCCAGACCAAAGAATGTGAATAATACTTTTTTTTTTTTTTTTGCAATCTGCCTCTGCTGAGAAAAACACCAATGAAACATGTACATTAGCATTCTATGAGCTGTGGCAGGAAGAGGAGGAGTTTTCGTCAGAGAACTGAATAATGTGAAATTTTCCCTTGTAGTGAATCTGAGTACTTTTAAACATAATGCTGTACAACACAACTTATTAAATAGAGGAATTTCTTTCATTATAGTGGCTCTTTCTGTTATCAGTGATGTACTTATAAATTTGAAATTATTTTGCAGGAATGTTATGCTAAAGTGTTTATATAAAGATTCCTCCAATGAGAGGGCTAATGTATTAAGGAGACCAAGTACTTTTATTCCGCAAAATAATCGCTTGCTTGAAACATTCTATAAAGTATGTCAGCAGTACACAGTAGAGAAGTTGAATAAATGGCACAAACACTTTTACAATTTATTTCAAGAGGAAGTTTTAGTGCTAAGAGAGTTACAGAATAATAAAGACATCTTGATTTCAGCAGCAGATAAAGGAGGTGCTGTGGTTATGATGAATCAATCGGACTATCAAAGCAAGATGAATGCCATGTTAGGTGATACTCAAACTTATAGTGAAATTAACATGGCACAAATAAAGGGTATGATACATGGGGTTAATGAGCACCTGCAAGAATTATTAATGACGCAAAGAAGAGATGAATCTCTGTTCAAATTTTTCACTGTAACACATCCGCGCTTACCGACAATAAAAGGCTTACCAAAAATACACAAAGATCTGCATAATCCACCTTTACTTCCTATAGTGGCTGGAGAAGGACGGTTGACAGAGGCCTTATCGATGTACATAGAAAGGCAATTGAAACAAGCATTCATGTCCACATCTACTGTATTGAAGGATATGGAGCATATTTTAAAAACTTTATATGAGTCCACTAGACACATCGTGGATTATAACGCATATTTATTGGTCACCTTGGATACAGTGAGCTTATTCACAGTTATTCTAAATGAATATGGTGTTCATACCATAAGAAATCAACTTAGTATAACACAGGGATACAATAGTTATAGAATTAGCCTGATTTGCAGGTTACTTGATATTATTCTGAATAACAACATATTCACATTTGGCAGCAATATCTATTGGCACAAAGGGGGTCTTGCTATGGGCACCCCCTACTCCAACAGCTATGCAAATTTGGTATTAGCTGAATGGGAGAATAATTATGTGTTCAAGAACAGTTATTTCTGCAACATCATATGCTACAGATGATTTGTGGATGACCTTTTCTTTCTATGAAAATGTACTGTTAATGAGTTATTGGGTTTTGTTGCTTATTTAGAAACAACCACCACGGCCTTTTTGAAATTTACTTTACATTATTCAAGTAAAGGAATTAGTTTTTTGGATGTGTTTTTATCGATGGATGATGGTAGAATTCGAACAGATATGCATCGTAAAGAATGTCGTATGAACAACTTCTTGGACCGATGGTAGCATGCACCCTATATATATAAGAATGTGCTAAAGGGGCAGATGCTGAGGAATTCATGTTTGCACACTGATAAAGAGGAGTTTATTATGGCTAATGAGACCCTTACTCAGGAATTTTTGGCAAGAGGACACAAAGAGAGAGAAATAAATGAGAGTGTGTGAGAGGTTATGGACTCACGTGAAACCAAAGGGAAACCCTTTTACCCTGATATGTCTATGATGGATGTGACAGTGCAAATAAACATCTTGGAAAAAGACAGTGGTAACAGACAAACAAGGGTAGTGCTGACACATTCTAGTGATATTGGCTATGTTTGTCAAAACATTAGAGACAATTGGAAGATTTTGGTTAGTGAAGAGATTATGAGACGAGTTGCGGGGAGGCATACCTTCTTTTTCTTTTAGGACTAATAAAAACATAAAGCAGTTATTATGCCATCATCAATTTAAGAATGATACTGGAATTAAAATAATGATTGGCTGTATATAGATTTTAAATTTGTATGCTTGTGTTAATTCTTTAGATCTGTAGAAGCGCAAAGTGAATATCTGAAAGCACTTAACCTTTTCATGTTATTAAATTTGTTTTTAGCTGACGTCATGATGGTGATACTGGTTTTTTTTTGGTTATTCAGTTGCAGTATTCACCTTCAGTAGTTGGGTTGTGTAATTTGTTGCCGTTGCTAGCTACATACATATGTGTATGTATATGTGTGTATATATATATATATATATATATATATATATATATATATATATATATATATATATATATACATATGTCTAATTCAAATTAATGAAAACCTACTTACCTAAAAATGAAATCACTGAGACGAGATTGCCAAAACCTGATTTCAACGAACGACCATGTTGCCGAACCTTTTCTCAGGTAAGTATCTAGTCATTCAACATTTAAAAAGAAACACACTATGCTATCTCTATGACCCCACAATCCCAAATGTGGCGGGCTACATCCCCCAACTAAATATACCAACTCTGAGTTCACACTACAGTGGGGACAAGGGCAAATTTCCCCTCAGTAGTGATACCATTT